>NC_041408.2:11406758-11706758 GCF_900747795.2 Erpetoichthys calabaricus | reverse complement strand
AGCAAAGCGAGCAGAAGGCGAACCCCCTAGTATACAATAAACACAGATAGAATAAAACACAATGCAAGCCAGCAGTAAATTGAAATACAATATAGTTTATTTTTGTATAGCCCAAAATCACACAAGGAGTACTGCAATAGGCTTTAATACAGGGTGGTCCAGATCTAATTATGCAACTGTTCGACTGACAACCGTCTCCCTGCCATTTTGGAATGCAGGGCAGGTGCTGCCATCTATCGACAACAAAAAAGAATTTTAAGTGAAATCTCTATGTGCAGGGCATATAATGCATAGTGCATGTAATAAACTTAAGTTATAGCGTAATGAAAATTGCATAATTAGATCTGGACCACCCTAATAGGCTTTTTGACAGCCCCCCAGCCTTGACTCGCTAAGAAGACAAGAAAAAAACTCCCAAAAAATAAAAATAGAAGAAACTTTGGGAAAGGCAGTTCAAAGAGAGACCCCTTTCCAGGTACGTAGGGCATGCAGTGGGAGTCAAAAAAATGGGGTAAATACAACACAATACACAGAACAGAACACAAGTCATCCTCACTACAATACAACAGTACAATAGTAATAGTACAAATACAGAATCAAATGTAAGAGTAGATGATATCACATAATAGGATTCTGATTTGTTCAGAGTCCTGGAGACCTCGGCCATCAAGCCGCCTCCCCCTCCTAGTCATACTACAGCTGTGTCAATGCTGGGCTGGCCAATCAGAGGAAAGGATCCTTCTACCCGATGATTCCACTGATCCTCTGTCAGAGATGACTTTACATTAGGCATGTAACACAATTTGGCAGTAGAGCAGTGGCACCAAGGGCTCCACCAGCATTAATGCTAATCTAATCCTTCGTCTCAGGGTTGTTAGTTGGTTTTGATCCGACTTCTGAGACCAATGTACAGTAACAACCCAGGGGGTGCAAGAGATGAAGGAATGGATTGAGCCTCCTTACACCAGACTGGTGGTGTGGCCTTATGGGATCCTTTGGCTTCTTCAGCAATGTCTTATGTTCTGGAAATTCCAAAAAACTAAGATAGTGGTAGACACTTTACTGGTGAATTGTAATTAAAGCATGGCCCCAATGCGCCCATCTTTTGATGATCCTGCGCATTAATGCTAAACCAATCATTCATCTCAGGGTTGTTAGTTGGTTTTTATCCCACTTCTGACACCAGTGTAACAACCAAGGGGGTACCAGAGATGAAGGAATGGATTGGAGCCTCCTTACACCAGACTGCTGGTGTGGCCTTATGGGATCCTTTGCCTTCTTCAGCCATGTCTTCATGACAGCACCCAGGTCTACTGCTGCACCACGTGGTCCCAGTTGCAGACCACGAGATTGCAAGAGATGGAGGAATGGAATGGGATGGAATAATAGGGGAAATACTTTTCACAGCATCTTCTTTCTCTCTCTCTCTCTCTCTCTGTGTCTGTACCTAGCTATCTATTTTGTATTATCATTGCTAAATCTCTTTAACAACGTGACTGTATAAAAATAATGATTTTAAGCTGCCTCATAAAGAGCTTTTATATCATTAAAAATGGACTTTCTTTGTCTTGTTTCGTAACATAAGAACTTTTCTTTTAGGAGATAATTTGCTCTAATTTTAGATCCTGATAGCTCCTGGCTCTACTTCTGACAGCCAAAGCTTTCATTTCTTCTTATTGATAGATATATATATCCCTTCATAAACGGCTCTGTATGAGCAATGGTGAAGAAATACGGCATCAGTAAATGGGATTTTACAAATGACACGACTCTCTTATGGAAGTAATTGTGCCAGTGAGACAACCGCGCACAGCATGAAAAGCTTTCATAATGAAGCAACATCTAAAATGCAGACCACTGACACTCGCTCATAAAGAAAATTGAAGGCATCCCGTTCATTTTCCTTTCTGCTTTTATTAGGATTTTGAGAAAGTCAAAAAGATGATTGAACTTGTGCAAAGTGTTCCGGCTTTCTCATCTAATGACAAAAGTTTGACTCCTTAGGTATTGTCATGATCTGACTCAGTAACTTAATCCTTTTTTCCTCTGTTCCTTGACCTTTAAAAATGCTTTGAGTGTGGCCTTTGGGGGCCAAAGAATGTACTTTTTCACCCTTTGGCTCTGTTTTGTTTTTAACATTGTAAAAAACGCTTCATGTTTTCCCACAGCGCCATGTTGATTTTCTTACGGACGTCACAATATTGGAGATTTTTTTTTAGGATGTGATACCCCGCTGCTGGGAGGTTGTACCTCTAGGACTATGTTTTAAAAAGGTGATGCTATGCATAGGTAATCTTCCAAAATTTGCATTAGTGAAAGAAAAAATCGGGAATGGTCTCCCCTCGACTTTCTCGTATACTCAGATATGGGGATGGATATTTGAGGAGTACACCGCAAGACAATGATTATATTTTTATATTATGTGCATTAAAGATCCATCAACAACAAATCAAATCAAATTAATAGAATGTTGAACAATTATTATAAAAGTAAAGTTGAAAGAAGGTAAAGTACTGCTTCCGGTTAGCAGAAATCGCTCAAAAGTTGAAATCTACGTTTTGTACCTAATACTTGTATGCAAAATTTGGTTGATCTAAGAGAAAGCGTACTCAGGTTATCATGTTTACATACACACACAGACAGACACACAGACATAATTCCAAAAATGGTATTTTCAGACTCAGGGAGGTCTAAAACATCGAGATTCTTCAAAATCTCAAAATCAAATTTTTGGATGATTACAATTCTTTCCCTACGAGAAAGTAAATTGGACTCAGGGAGGTCTAAAACGTCGAGAATCATCAAAATCTTGATATCAAATTTTTGGACGATTACGATTCTTTCCCTATGAGAAAGTAAATTGGACTCAGGGGGGTTTAAAACATCGAGAATCACCAAAAACTCGAGGTTGAATTTTTAGACGATTACAATACTATCCCTATACTTCGTATACGAGAAAGTAAAATCAAAAGCCTTCGCATCGTTTCATATTGTTGGGTTTAGAATTTACTGGTTACAGCAGTTTTTTATTTCTGTCCACTGATTACGATTTAGGTCTCAGGTTTCTCAGCTCTGCTTACTTGTATCCTTTTTGGCTTATGACTTACTGCTGTGTTCTCTGACTCTGATTCTTTCTAAGCATCCTGAGCTTTGGTATTAAATTATTAATAATCTTGTGAGCTTTTGAAGACGTCCTGCCTTTCTTTTCAAACAAGAAATAACTCGCTTGCTATTAGATGGGGTTCTCCCATTTGGGACTCCACCGATTTTTATGACATTGTGACTCACCAGTGCCCAAAGCGACGAGCATCTTAGGTTTCCCAGGACAATGGAAGTCAGAAACGGAGACCCCTCAGTAAGAGAATGTGAAACTCAGACTACTTCTTTTAGCAGAAGTGCAAAAATACTCTGTTATTGTGAACAGTCTTTCAGCTATTTAATAAATAGATAAATAAATAGATTAGATTAGATTAGATTAGATACACTTTATTAATCCCATAGGGACATTCAGATGCATTTAAAATCAGGTCGATGAAACAAAAATGTGCAACGGAGTCTCAAACTATGGATGCTCTTCCTAAAATTAAAAGAAGACGGCTAAAACAAAACACTCATCTTCTCCTCTTCATCTTTTGTTCAGTGACTTTCTAAAAGTATGCGGCAAAGGTTTATACATATACTCACTAACCTCCTTACTCATTCAAGGGTAAATGTTATCTGGTCCTGGTGATTTGTTTGATTTCAGCCAATTTAAACAGAATTGCACTTCTCCCTCTACAATTTCCAAGTCACTTAGTACCTCCTTACTAGTCCCTGTTACTGCTCGAGTTTATGTGAAAACGTTATGAAAACCCCAAGTTTAGAGTATTTGCTATTTCACTGTCTCTACATTTTAAAGCCTCACAGGGTGAGTCAAAATTATGCTAACACTTATGGATTATTTTTAACTCGACCACCCCTTTCCATGTCGATGGATAGGTCATGGTGGACCATTTCCATGGCTGCCACATTCCCCTGATTTGACACCTTGTGATTTCTGGTTATGGGGTATGGTGAAGGAGCGCATGTATAGCAGGAAAGTTTGTGACATCAATGACATGAAGGACAGAATACGGACTGTGGTATCATCTATTCCCTGCGAAATGTGTGTCGCGGCTTTAAATTGTAGGCTACTGTTGCTTGTTGGCTTTTGTATGTCGAACATGATGGCAAACAGGTTGACACATTCCTGTCATTCATCTTACACATATGAAGTATGTTTTGTGAATAAATTGTTTTCACCATTCAAATAATTTTGACTCACCCTGTATTTATTGTCAAAAACAAACAAAAGGAGCCATAAAAAGGTTTGCAGCCGCCACCCGAATATTGTTCCTAGCTGCAAAAATGAACAGAATTGATGTACAGATGTGTGCAGGTTAGAGTCCAAAACAGAACTGAATTGCTGAGGCAAAGATGGCAGTTTTAAGGGCAAGCAGTGGGCCCAGAACTTGGAAGTGATGTTGTTGGAAGTGACATCATTGGGGTCAAGCGGAATTTCCCATAACTGGTCTGCAGTGGAAAGAGAGAAAGGATTAGTAAACTTCGGAACCCCGTGGTCTGGCGTGGAATTGCCTTTATTCAGGCCCTTTAGCTGCCTCCCATTCTCATGTGTGTCACAATATATATATATATATATATATATATATATATATATATATAGATATATATATATATATAGATAGATAGATAGATAGATAGATAGATAGATAATGTAGTTGGCAGGATTAGATAGATAGATAGATAGATAGATAGATAGATAGATAGATAGATAGATAGATAGATAGATAGATAGATAGATAGATAGATAGATAGATAGATAGTGTCACACACGTGTGATTAGGAGGCAGTCAAAGAGCCTAAAGGTGAGTGGACTATCGCAAGATAAAGGGTTGTCACGTGGTACTTACCTGAATCTCTTCTTTCAACAGAAAAACAGATAAAAATAATTGCCTCCACTCCCTGGTGCCAAAATGGCCGCGACGACGTCATTTCCAGTGACCTGTGATGACGTCACTTCCGGCCCTGTAATATTACTCCACTTCCGTCTCACCTTGATGACATTGGTTCCGGTTCTTGTCTCCAACATCACTTCCTGCCAACCATTTCCTGTTCCCATAAATCATTGCATATAAATATGCCATGTTTTTCTCAGTAAAACATAAAATGTACTTGAAAAAGACTTTATTTCAGCTTGTCTGTGTGACAATATATGAGGATGGTCCCCAAAACTTTATCTTGTTTGAAGATTTATTTTTCCACGGGATTAATCTCCACAATAGATAGATAGATAGATACTTTATTAATCCCATTCTCCAGCAGCAGCATACTGATACAAAAAACAATATTAAATTAAAGATTGATAATAATGCAGGTAAAAACAGACAATAACTTTGTATAATGTTAATGTTTTTTTAATGTTCCCCCCCCCACATGTGGAATT
This sequence comes from Erpetoichthys calabaricus, assembly GCF_900747795.2. Taxonomy (NCBI): domain Eukaryota; kingdom Metazoa; phylum Chordata; class Cladistia; order Polypteriformes; family Polypteridae; genus Erpetoichthys; species Erpetoichthys calabaricus. The sequence goes on along the minus strand of NC_041408.2, from coordinate 11,701,276 downwards.
GAAGAGTCGCATAGTTTGGGGGAGGAATGATCTTCTAAGTCTGTCAGATAACGTAGTTGCCAGGATTAGATAGATAGATAGATAGATAGATAGATAGATAGATAGATAGATAGATAGATAGATAGATAGATAGATAGATAGATAGATAGATAGATAGATAGATAGATAGATAGATAGATAGATATGAAAGGCACTATAGAATAGATAGATAGATAGATAGATAGATAGATAGATAGATAGATAGATAGATAGATAGATAGATAGATAGATAGATAGATAGATAGATAGATAGATAGATAGATAGATATGAAAGGCACTATAGAATAGATAAATAGAAGTGAAAGGCATTATATGATAGATAGATAGATAGATAGATAGATAGATAGATAGATAGATAGATAGATAGATAGATAGATAGATAGATAGATAGATAGATAGATAGATAGATAGATAGATAGATAGATAGATAGATAGATAGATAGATAGATAGGTGTTTGTGGGTGTGTGTGTAAAAACAGAATATCCAAACAATACTTACAAATATGATCATGATGCCACAACTCACAGAGTTCTTCTGAAGAACCATGACTTTCAAAAAGAATGTATAGACAGATAGTGGTCTTTCAGCAGTGGCATGCAGGGGGTCTTCCTTATGAGGTCACATCCACAGACCACAAGACACACACTGTAACATAATATAATTGTATTGAAAATTTCACCAACAATACAATATTAGTAAAAATCATAACATTTCATAAATTAAAAAATCAAAACACATAATTAAATTGAAAAGCAAGTAATATTTGAAAAACAGCACAACAATAAAACAAATAATTAAGTTGAGCCAGAGTAACAACGTTGGCTAAACACTAACAGGAAGACGGGGCTCATCTGACACTACTTGGGCCACAGGGAAGTCTCCTTAGGGATCCTGGCTTGGATTGGCTCTTAGACTTGAGGGAAGGTGAACCAGATGGTGTTGCCTCTGATCCCAAGTTTTTTGTTTGTTGTGAACTTCTACCTCATGGAGTAAATCGTTACATTTCTTATGAACCCCCCCAAGTAATACTAGGATTACACCACTTTAGTAATACTGAATTTAATATCGTTTCATTGGGTCGAGGTGTATTTCTAAGAGCAGCTGGTGTGGGTAGCTGCCATTTTCCCACAAGGTTTAGCAGCTCAGAAGAAAAGCCCTCAATAGAAAGCAGCGCACTAAGGGGGCACCTGTTATGATGATTGGCACTGGTTATTTTTTTGTTTTTTCTGTCCTCCCTGGCCATCGGACTTTACTTTTATTCTATGTTAATTAGTGTTCCCTGATTTTAATTATTTATTTTGTCTTTTTTCTCTTTCTTCATCATGTAAAGCACTTTGAGCTACATTGTTTGTATGAAAATGTGCTCTAGAAATAAATGTTGTTGTTGTTGTAGTTGGTCCGCTTCTGCCAAACTAGCACATCTGTGTATTGAAGCAGAGGTCCATATGTAGATAAGGCTGTACACGTGGGGTGATATAAAGGAGACATAATTAACATTCATACAAACAACATGGTTGGCAGTAAGAGCAGAGCAGATGAATCCAAATACAGTAATTTCCAGGATAACATACCCAGTGTATAGTGATAAGAATACCTGGCGCAAGTGATTGCCGTATTCCAACAGGAAAAAGACATTTTCCAAAAGTAGAAGTGGGCACCTGCTTTGGTGACTGGCACCTGGCCTCATTTGGTCTGCTTATGCCAAGCTTGTTAAGTCTTTTTGCTTAACGCAGCAGCCCACATCCAGATAACGCTGTACACGTGGCGCTATAAAGCAGCTCTGTTAAAGTACAGATCACTAAAAACAGCCACAATATGACCATTTCAGTACAAATGCCTGCTCTCTCATGCCAGAGCTAAAGATGTCCTGTAAAATTCTGCAGTGTGTCACAGTATATGAAGATTCCATAAAAGTTTTACACAAACATCTATAAGACACAGAGATATGTAACTCTTTGAGGGCTGAATATTTTTTTCCAAAAAACTCAGTTTTCTGATAAGCACACAAAGCGATGGTTTCACACGTAAGTCAACATAAAAAGTCTGTTGCTGTGTGCTGTGGCTGCTGTTGGCACATGTTCGTCATCTTTGGCGGCAGTGGCTGTATGGGGGCACCTACATGATCATCAGGAATGCACGGTGGGCTAGCTTCCTGGCTGTCTTCACCCAGCAGGTGGGTGGCGGTGGCGGTTGCAGCGGGACCCAATCTGGTTTGTACCTCTTGTCATCATAAGTGGTGGTCCTCCCTGGCAAACGCTGCTGTAGGCACATCACCTACATGAACATGTTCACCACCATGATCAGCTAGGGACCGATCAGATGATGCTGGTACCTCACTTTTGTTTTTGATATTCATCTCCAGATCACTTGTATCAAACTCATAGTCCTAGTCAACGAAATTACATAAAACGTCCACGGAGTATTTTGCTTTGCATATTCGCTTTGGTCTTTCGCCAGATGTTGGTGCCATTTTAGAGGTTGTTTGCTCTTCGCTACTCCTGCACATGCAGGGAATCGACGTTAAATCAACAAAGCTGTGTAAGTTTCCTTCTAGCAAAGAGAGTCGAACTTAAACGTCAGGGCGAGTGTTGTTGCAGTTTACAGCTGATTACCGTCCTCTACTCCTTAATTTTGACAAACGGCGACATCAGCCCTGAAAGAGTTAACTTACCCCACAGAAGGAGTACTTTAAATTTGGGAATTTGAACTTGCTTTAAGCTAAACTGCGTGGTCTCCATATTATCTCGCCTCCTCCACATTTCAAATCAACCCAAACCGCATCCCCCCCCCAACGCATTTCTAAATTGCTAATTCACTCTGCATATGGTGTGTGAAATATGGCTTTTGATTAGCTTGGCCAAGGAAAGACTGCATCTGATTGTGACGGGGGACGTGGCATCCAGACCTCGGTTATGAGGAAAAATGAAGCACATTTCACACTGCTTTTATGGATTATTATATACATTTTCTCTGTCCAAATGGCATCACTCCTAGACTGTTATTTGATGAGAAAAGCCATCACTGCTGGTGTGTTTCACCTGTTTGAGGAATGCCATCTTTTTGACTTCAATGCCTTGGCAGATCCAAGCATATCAGGGTGTTCCTTTCTACGTTTCTTCTTGATTTGTCAGTTTTAAATTCAAGATTTCCAGAAATTGTTTTCTTCATGTTAAGGATTTTTCTTTTTTGTGAACTAAATCCAGAGACATGAAGCAAGCTATGAAATCTGTGAAGCGTTACAACCCCCAATTAAAAGATAGTTTGAGAAATATGAAGAATTGCGGCAGATCCTCCTGCTCTTCTGACTGCAGCTCTACACTCGGCTAGGTCTACTCTAGAACCCTTATTCGAGGGTCCTGATGGTGCTGCTGTGGTCTGTGCCGCTAGTAGTATGTGACGGATGGCTGGAACCCTTTTAAAGGAAGAACTGGGGGAGCAGATGTGCACATGGCACTGCCTCCCCCGGAACACTAGATGGCAGCCCCCATATCCACACAAAACAGAGCGGCACCAGTAGCTCCTCACCAGCCCAGAACGGCACCACAAGAATCAGAGTGGTACCAAAAGTAACACTGACTGGTGTAGTACCAGCAGCACCACAGACAAGAGCGGCATCACCCATTCCAAAGATCACAGTAGTATTTGTGGCCACCAGGGGGCGCTCCAGCCCCACAAACCCACCCACACAGACAGAAACGGCAACAAGTCTCTGACACACACAAGGCTTGCTGTTTTCATTTTGTCGTTCTGCGGTACTGAGTGTTGCTAGATGGAGTGGGGGCGGAATATGGATTTGTAGGATCTCAGCACAAGGCTGCAAGTCAAGTCAAGTTGGGGAGCATGCACTGGTACAGCGTGTTGCCGCACCCACTACACGACGAAACAACTCGGGATCCCAGTTGGCAACCCCCCAGGCAGACATGCGGTCCAGTCCCACCCTCCGGAAATTACCTTCTATCTGCCGCAGCCAGGTGTTACGTGGGTGACCCCTTGGCCTGGTCAAGCCACTCGGGTCCCCAACAATGAGGATCTTACGAGCCGGATCACCCTCGGGGAAACGTGCCACATGGCCGTAGTGCTGTAACTGACGCTCCCTTGCAATGCTGGTAATGTGCTTCATTCGGGACTCCATGAGCAACACAAAGTCAAACCAGCGGTACCAAAGGATTTTCCGCAGAGACACACATGAAGGAGTCCAGTCTTTGTCTCAGGTCATTGGATAGCGTCCATGTCTCGCAACCATATAGCAAGACTGGAAGCACCAGGACTCTAAAGACTTGGACCTTCATCCTTTTGCAGATATCGGGAGCGCCACACACCCCTTTCCAGTGACATCATGACACCCCCCCCCCACGGTCTCCCAATTCATCTACTGACTTCATAGGAAGAGTCACTGCCAAGGTAAGTAAACCTCTTGACGAGGTCGACACTCTCTCCACAGCCATACACACTGCTGATGGCCGTACCCAAGAGGTCATTAAAGGCCTGGATGTTGGTTTTTATCATGACCCTCGCAAGCCCAGACACTCAGGGCCCTCACTCAGTCTCTTGAGCGCCTCGATCAGAGCCTCCATTGACTCCGCGAAGATCACAGCATCGTCAGCAAAGTCAAGATCAGTGAATCTCACTTCACCAACAGATGCCCCACAGCCGCTGGACCCCACGACCCTGACCAACACCCAGTCCATACAAGCATTGACCAGAGTAGGAGCAGAACACACAGCTGATGAAACCCAGAATCAACTGGGAAAAAACGCAGAGGTCCTGCCTCCACTCACAGTACCAGTGTACAGGCTGGCCATGATATCCAGCAACCTCGAGGGGATCCCGCGAACCCTCAGGATGTCCCACAGTGCATCTTAATCAACTAAGTTGAACGCTTTGTGAAAATCGACAAAGGATGCAAAGAAACTCTACTGATATTTGCATTTGCGCTCCATGAGAACCCTCAGTGCCAGGATGCGGTCGATGGTCGACTTCTTAAGCGTAAAACCAGACTGGTAGGTGAGCAAGTAATCATGGATCCTATTGGGGACGACCCTAGCAAGGACCTTACCCGGCTCCGAGTGCAATGTTATCCCCCTGTAGGTGCTGCAATCCAGGCGATCACCCTTCCCTTTCCAGATAGATAGATAGATAGATAGATAGATAGATAGATAGATAGATAGATAGATAGATAGATAGATAGATAGATAGATAGATAGATAGATAGATAGATAGATAGATAGATACTTTATTAATCTCAAGGGTAAATTCACAAGATAGGGACGACAAGTCCAGTTTTCTAGTCAGTTGGGATGATGCCAGTCTCCCAAATGGAAGCAAAGATTGCTTGCAATGCCAGGAGGACAGCCTTACCACCAGCCTGGAGAAGTTCACCCAGGATACCACAGATCCCTGCAGCCCTGCAACATAACAAAATGTGAAGAAAGTGAAGGGTTCTGAAGACATCCTGAAGAGCGTTTTGCGTCAGTCCATGTCCCACCACTTTCTTCTTTTAATTAGTCAGCAACTCTATCTAACTCTATCTCTCCTTATGTCCACTCAAGAGGGTCTCCGATCTGCCTGCTCTTGCCAGACGTGCCAAGACTGGACAGACGTTTCTCCGCTCTTGCTCCAAAGCCTGGGGAATGATCTCCCTTTAACGATCCGAGCGGCGTTCTATTTACGCGTCTTTTGAAAACGCATCTTTTCAGGAGATATTTTGGAACTGCTGAACTTCTCTCCCGCTGTGATGACAAACAGTGTCGGATACAGATTGTTGCGGTTTTCAAGCTTCAGGTATAATTATGCAGTTCTACTTGTATTCGGGTGCATTTGATGCTTACATCTTCATTCTTGCATGTATTTAACTTGTTTTGTAAGTCGATTTGGATAAAGCCGTCTGCTTAAATAACAATAACCCGAGAGTCGCTAGATCCTGTAAATCTCTGCTGTCTCTTTTCTTTACCCTATCAGTCCTAAAATAATAATGCAGTGAAGTACAACACCTCGGTCTGCCCGGCCTCAGTCTGCTCTATCTATGCAAGGCGCTGGCCTCAATAAATGACCGTTCTGTCCCATTATTGCTGAGGTCATTGACGTCACATAATAGCTTTTCTCTCTGTGTTCATTACGGTTTTATTGCCGGAGGTAGCAACAGTGAAGCACGGTAATGGCAAAGAAGTAGAAAATATATTGCTCAAGCAATTAGTATCTATCGACTGGTTTAAACTTCATTTAAATGAGGGGAGCAACAGTAAATCTGCTGGCACAAAATATCTCGTATATAACACTCTGGCCGGCTACCGCATTCAATTTATTTGTGTATACACTGAACACAAGGTAACTACATATTAGATGAGCTAATGGCCAGTGTTTAATAGCGGCTATGCTTTTTTGACTTCTACCCACCTTCAACATTTCCTGGAGGCTTTAGATAAAGCCATCACAGAGGGAAATGCAGAAATGTATTTTAGAATTCCTTAATGCACCCGGTCGTCAGCTTCTACTCTGCAGGCAGTCCACTTCAAGATGAAAAAGAAAACTTTCAATTTTTTTTACTAAAATAACGCAGGAGTATTTAGTCTTAATGTTCATGAAGTCATTTAAAAAAGAAAAACAACAAAGGATGACAGTAATTACCTCCTCTAATGATGACGTGTTTACCGTTCCTGGAACATTACGGGCATCTGCACTAATTAACCAATCAGAAATGAAGAGTCGTAGCTCTCCGAGGTCTACCCCATATCTCCCAAACGTCCACGGAGGTCTGCTCTGTAGGAGTGTGGGTGTACCGTTGTAATGGAAAGGTGACTCCATGAAGGTGTGTGGGTGAACAGGTCCCATAATGGAAAGAGGACTCTCACCGTGCTCTCGAGTGTCATCGGGTGTAATGGACTGGCCTGGTGTGGGTGGGTGATTGAGTGAGTGCACTTTGTGATGGACTAATGATTCTAAATTGTTTGGGTGTGTGTGTTTAGTCTTCTCTGTCAGTGAATGGTGGCTGAGTGTGACTTTCTTAATTAGTTTGCCCAGTGATGGACTATTGAATCTGAATTGACCCAGTGTGCCTTCTTGGTATTCTGCTATGGCACTTGGTGCTCTACTTTCCACACGTGGGAAGATGCTAGAAATGCCAGGAGCCTTGGGAAACAAAGATAGATAGATAGATAGATAGATAGATAGATAGATAGATAGATAGATAGATAGATAGATAGATAGATAGATAGATAGATAGATAGATAGATAGATAGATAGATAGATAGATAGATAGATAGATAGATAGATAGATAGATAGATAGATACTTTATTAATCCCAATGGGAAATTCACATTCTCCAGTAGCAGCATACTGATACAATAAATAATATTAAATTAAAGATTGATAATAATGCAGGTATAACAGACAGTAACTTTGTGTAATGTTAACGTTTACCCCCCCGGGTGGAATTGAAGAGTCACATAGTTTGGGGGAGGAACGATCTCCTCAATCTGTCAGTGGAGCAGGACGGTGACAGCAGTCTGTCGCTGAAGCTGCTCCTCTGTCTGGAGATGATCCTGTTTAGTGGATGCAGTGGATTCTCCATAATTGATAGGAGCCTGCTGAGCGCCCGTCGCTCTGCCACAGATGTTAAACTGTCCAGCTCCATGCCAACAATAGAGCCTGCCTTCCTCACCAGTTTGTCCAAGCGTGAGGCGTCTTTCTTCTTAATGCTGCCTCCCCAGCACACCACTGCGTAGAAGAGGGCGCTCGCCACAACTGTCTGATAGAACATCTGCAGCATCTTATTGCAGATGTTGAAGGACGCCAGCCTTCTAAGGAAGTATAGTCGGCTCTGTCCTTTCTTGCACAGAGAATCAATATTGGCAGTCCAGTCCAGTTTATCATCCAGCTGCACTCCCAGGTATTTATAGGTCTGCACCCTCTGCACACAGTCACCTTTGATGATCACGGGGTCCATGAGGGGTCTGGGCCTCCTAAAATCCACCACCAGCTCTTTGGTTTTGCTGGTGTTCAGTTGTAGGTGGTTTGAGTCGCACCATTTAACAAAGTCCTTGATTAGGTTCCTATACTCCTCCTCCTGCCCACTCCTGATGCAGCCCACGATAGCAGTGTCATCAGTGAACTTTTGCACGTGGCAGGATTCCACGTTGTATTGGAAGTCCGATGTATATCGGCTGAACAGGATCAGAGAAAGTACAGTCCCCTGCGGTGCTCCTGTGTTGCTGACCACAATGTCAGACGTGCAGTTCCCAAGACGCACATACTGAGGTCTATCTGTAAGACAGTCCACGATCCATGCCACCAGGTGTGAATCTACTCCCATCTCTGTCAGCTTGTCCCTAAGAAGCAGAGGTTGGATGGTGTTGAAGGCGCTAGAGAAGTCTAGAAACATAATTCTTACAGCACCACTGCCTCTGTCTAAGTGGGAGAGGGATCGGTGTAGCATGTAGATGATGGCATCCTCCGCTCCCACCTTCTCCTGATATGCAAACTGAAGAGTTTGATGGAAAAGTCTTCTCTTCTTATTAGGCCACCCTATGTGTCCAGGAAGAGGTGGGAATCCAGTTGGCCAAGCTCATCACAACTGTGGCAATGTTTAATTTTGGCATTATAACTGACCATGAACCTCCCTACTGACTGTAGTTTTTTGTTTTCCTTTCCTCCATTGTCCACCGGTAATATGTTAAGGATAATATTAATCGATGTAAAATGGACTCAGAAAGTACCGAGTAGGGAATCCATTCCTGGACGGGTTTATCCATTCCCGGGAATCCCAGGCTCCCGGGAATGAGACAGTGCACAGGCATCTGACATGTGAACGGTTTTAGAACGAGCGACACTTATTTTTAATAAAACTACTGCAATATGTTGACACCAATAAAAGACTAACCTTGACTACAAGCAGTTCATGCTGTCATATAAGTACATGTATCTAGTTAGTTGCGGTAATAAGAGCGTAGAAAGTACAACGTGTCGAGCGTGCGGTCGTCCAGGTGAGAGGACACCTTCATGCAAAAGTGCGCCAGCCACTGAGAAAGCATGCTCTGCCTCCACTGAAGTAGGCGGCACAGTCATCAGATACCGATACACTTGTTCTAAACAATGCCCACGCTTGCCGTTGCTGTGAAACACCGCCATTTCAGCTTTTCATTCTTCATTCTGTGATGGCAAGTTTCTTAGCACAGACAATGCAGATGCAACAGACTGACGCATTGCAATTTCAAGTTGCTGTTCAAAGCTGTCAACAGCACAGACGTCAATGAACTCTGCCCCGTCCCGGCATTAATGAGCTGCAGAGTGCAGACACCTTCCAGTCCACTGTGCTCAGTCTTAGTGGGAGCCGGGAGACTGACTGCTGCTGGTCTGTTGTTGACTGAATTAATGAGCAACACACTAACACCGTGGGCAAAAAAATGTGCCACTTAATTATTTTCAACTATAACTCTGTTATTTCTTGATCGATTTTTCAGCAGTTTCATTCCCGGGAATGGATTCCCTATTACTGAGGTTGCGATTGCACGATATGGGATGCCAGCCCTTCGGAGGCACAAGAAGAATGGCAAAGATCATGAGACAGGTGAAAGGTGCCACTGCAGCTGGGGGTACACTGGCATCCCTGTAGGGCTGGACTGAGGAGCTGTACCCGGCCAGGAGGCCAGTGTGATGAAGGGACAGGGGGAGACAATCTGGCAGAGCTAAGTGGCAGCCTATCTAGGCGAAGGTACCAGTGTGGACACCTGCAAGGCATGCTGGGAACTGTAGTCTCATAGGGCAGCCTTGTCGGGCTTTGTTGGTGCCACCAGAGGGTGCTTCATCCTTACTTTGTAGGACTTCCGTTTGACCTGAACGTGCTTCAGTCGGGTTGTGCCTTAGCACTGGAAGTTCTCCTGGGTCCAAGATAAAAGAAGCTGCTCAACCTCATCCAGGGGAGTGGAAGAAGAACAAAGCCTGGAGGAGTGGAAACAGAGAGAGGAAAAAAAATGAGAAGAAGAACACAAATGTTTTTATGTTTTTTGTAAGGAATTTGTGAAAATGAACCCTCTTTTACTATGTTGTGCTGGTTGTGTGTCAGGTGTCGGGTGCTGCAACGCACCCTACTGGTTGCAGTACGTAACTGAAAACAGGAAAAGCGGAGAAAAGGAATCCCCATTATCGTTCAAACCATAAAACTAGACATATTGCTTGTAGACAAAATGTTTTATTTGATACATTTACTTTCACTTTACAGTTGTTGGAAGCTTATTTCAACAGCAATTGAAATAAGAATAACATTTAAAATGTTTGTTTTTTATATAAATGATACTAAGGGCGGCACAGTGGCGCAGTGGGTAGCGCTGCTGCCTCGCAGTTGGGAGACCTGGGGACCTGGGTTCGCTTCCCGGGTCCTCCCTGCGTGGAGTTTGCATGTTCTCCCCGTGTCTGCGTGGGTTTCCTCCCACAGTCCAAAGACATGCTGGTTAGGTGGATTGGCGATTCTAAATTGTCCCTAGTGTGTGCTTGGTGTGTGGGTGTGTTTGTGTGTGTCCTGCGGTGGGTTGGCACCCTGCCCGGGATTGGTTCCTGCCCTGTGTTGGCTGGGATTGGCTCCAGCAGACCCCCCGTGACCCTGTAGTTAGGATACAGAGGGTTGGAAAATGGATGGATGATACTAAATTTTGCAACTTATTCATTTATTTAACATACTCACCATCCCCCAGGACTCCGCCCACGTAGTAGTGAAACAGGACAGCGAGGAGGACCCTGCCCGGACGTCAGTCTTCCCTCTCCCCTCAGCCCGCAGCCTCTCTCTCGGATTAGCACGAATATATCGTTCCTGCGAACAAGCGAAATCTGATTCTTAGTGCGATGAGAGAAGTCACAAAATCAACCGGAATGTTCAAGCAAATTATAGAAAAAAAAAATACAATCTAAATCCATTACGTAGTTCTCTCGTTCGCTAGCTAAACGGGTTTAAGATACGCCCTGAGGTTGGTGGGTGTGTCAGGAGGGCCCCGCCCACCTCCCCTCAGCCTGCTGCGTCTCTCTCAGATTCGTACAAATAAATCAGGGTGTATGAAAGGACTCTGGGAAGCCCAGTACACTGAGCTGAGCTGTGGAGGTAGGAGGGCGAAGTGTCTGGGCGAGGAGGCAGTGATTTATTTTGCTTTATTATTGAGATTTATGAGTGTGGAGTGGAGGGTGCTTTGTGCACGTGAAGACAAGAAAATAAAGAAGTCTTGTGTTTATACCTCGTGTCTGAAGTGGTACCTGAGGGTCCGAGAGGTGGACAAAGGACGTATCTGCAACAATATATACATATATATATATATACACACACACACACATACACTCACCCTGCAATGTGTATGTCTGTTAAATGCTGTTTGCTATGGGATTCATAAAAGCAGTGTTAGTGTGTGTCATGTGCCATCTGTTGGAATGATAGAGACCTAGCAATCAGACAGACACATAACAATAATGTATTTCTTACAAAGCCCAAATTCACTTAAAGAGTGTCTCGAATGGGCTTTAGCAGGCGCTGCTTTTTTACAGCTGTTATCCGTTAAGTATTGCTCTCGTTCGCTAGCTATGCGAAGGTATGCAATGCCCCGAGGCTGGCACGTGAGTGAGGAGGGCTCCGCCCCCTCCCCTCGGCCCGCTGCGTCTCTCTCGAATTATGATATTTAGCACAATGAGAGAAGTAAATTACAGAAAAAAAAACAGATCTAAATCTGTTAAGTAGTTCTCTCGTGAAAAGCAGACAGACAGACGTTGGATTTTATATGTACAGTAGAACCTCTGGTCATGAATGTTTTCCGAACACATACAAATCGGGTTACGATCATAAAGTTTGACAAAATTTTGCATCTGTTCACGACCAAACGCTTCCCTACGCGCGTTCGTACGCGCCAATGATTTCCCATTCTCCGTTTCCCATTTTCTTTTGTTTGCGTATACAGGGCCTATCAAAGCAGCTGATGTTGTCAAACGAGTTACAGTGTTAACCAAGCAGAGGCCTCAAGTGCGGGAAGAGGTGGAAATACTGTTGTTAGTGTGGTTGAACGAGAAGCAACTTGCAGGGGATAATAGCATAAGCGAGGCGATCATATGCGAGAAAGCCAGAAAGATTCATGGTGATTTGCTGAAAAAAAAATCCGTCTTCGAGTGGCGAAGATGAGGAATTTAAAGCCAGTAGAGGATGGTGTGAAAAGTTTCCAAGAGAAGTAGCATTTAATTTTTTTTTCCTTGTGCTTAAAACTCATTAAAAAAAGTGTTTACAGAGAGTGGTTCATAAGGGTCTAGCATGAACTCTTACAATGTTAGCTTTCTGTGTTGTTCAAGGTTGTCTCAGTGTTATTCAATGTTTTTACATTTAGTTTACTATTACACTGTGCATTCTATGGTATAATTAACTATTTTTGTGCTTAAAAAAATACATATTTACATACAGTTTGTACGGTCTGGAATGGATTAATTGTATTTACATACAATCTTATGAGGAAATTACGTTCGGGTCGTGATCAGAGTTTTGGAACGAATTACAGTCGTGACCAGAGGTACCACTGTATAGAGATGTGCACAAGTTAATTTTCCTGTGTGTTGTACCTACCCTTTCCGTTTGATTTGCCGCTTGTAAATTTGTTTCGGGCCACTTGTAAAGTTGTTTTCTGAACTGTTAATTTGTTTAACCGCTTGTAAATTTGGGTAGGGATTTGTAAATTGTTCTCACTAATGTAAATTTGTTTTCTGAAATGTTAATTTGAATTCCTTTGTAAGGTTGTCTTAATGGTTATAAAGTTGTTTTGTGAAATGTAAATTTGTTTTGCCCTTCTCGGCCACCGTACAAAAGAGCTTGATCAATCTGGTGTACGTGACAAGGGCCATGCAAACTCTGCCTGCCCATGGCGTACGTGACAAAGGGTCATGTAGACCCTGCGTGCAAAGTATGCGTGCTAAGTGCTACTTCTTGTTTTTAAGGTTACTACACAAAAAAAAAAAAAAAAAACACAAGGGTGGACCCATCAAAAACTAAGGGACCAACAAATGTACTCAACCCTTGGGTTTGGTAATGCTGATTCAGGCTAATATTTTGAAATACTTGTGTAACTAAAGTCATAAGAAAAAACCCTATAAAAATTTGGGACACCTACTCCTCGGGGCAGACGAAGGGCAGGTGTCCTAGCTACTGTGCTTCTCTGTCATTTAACCTTTGCCTGGTGTGTATCAATAAAAGATTTTTACTAACTTTAATTATATCTCTCTGTCTTCAGTCACAAGAAACGACACCATAGAAAAAGTGTCCACAGCAGGTGTAAAAACTCTGAAAGAGAAATGCCTGAACTTAATTCTGAGGGGTAGAACATGAATGTTGAATGAGGGATAGCCATTTAAATCAAAGCAGCAGAAAATAGACCAAAAAAATGAGGCTTAGTTTAAAAGGGTTAATCCTGTATATTATTATTCATATTATTGTTATCAGCAAGGAAAGACGAAAGCTGAAAATGAACAACCTTTTCAAGAACTTTGGAAAGAAATGCAAATTTCAATAGATGACGGAAATAACTAAGAGAACCAGTCCGCGGTTTTGAATCCCAGGCTGGACCGCCACACGCTTAAAGGTCATAACACCCCAGGTGTGTGTTTTTGCTTTTATTTCAAAATCCATCTTTAATAATAAGCTCATTATTTTGGCGGTCCAGCATTGTTTTATTGTGGGTCAGGTTGAGTGGCAACTGTAATGAAGGGGAGCAGAAATCTTTGATTCGCGTGCGTCTCTTTCACATTCAAGTTCCATTTTATTCTCCCGTGTGCACACCGCAATCCTGTTTTTCAGCTGTACGTCTCCGGCAGATTGGTGACAGCAGTTCAGTGCCAAATGCAGATGCCAGTATACCCTGAATAAAACATCAGACAATAGAAATAGGAGGCACACATCACGTACACTCCTGCAGTGGCCAGTAGGAGCGGCCATTGAGTGGCTTTACTGCCTGAAGATAAAAACAATCTGTAAATCCCTCACAACAGGAGAAATGAAAGTTTATATGCAACAAAACAAAAAAAGGACAAGAAATGTGTTTAAAATAAAGCAAAGTTTTTAACTCACAAAGGAGGAAAGCAAATCGACACGCAAAGGATAAATGAAGGAGAATGTAACTCGACTAACAAGTTCAGGAAAAGCTGACAGCTGAGCCAAGTTTCGAAGTCTCTTCACGTGAAAATGGCCGTCATGAGCTTACATACCAGTCTTTTAGTAAGGTGCCCACTCATACGTATGCCTCAGTAAAGTACTCAGACCCCTTCGCTTTCTGAATGCTTTATTCCATCTTAGATTTAATTTGACATGGTTACGTTTAGCGGGATGGATAATGGATGGATGGATGGATGGATGGTTACATTTGCCATTTTTGCCCATCCGTCTACACTCAATAACACGTAAATGACAACATGAATGCACGTCTTCAGGAAGGTTTGCAGGTTTATTCAAGTCAAAAAATGAAGTCTCTCGTTCGTTGGAAGTATTCAGACACTTAATTCGGTATTTTGTAGAAACCTTTTTATGAGACGCCAATATGAGGCCTGAAGAAGACATGTCTGCACCGTTGCCCAGGTAACGATTCAGGAAAATACAACAATTCAGGAAAATAGCCTGAGTAGTCCTCGGGTACGGCGCTTACACGAGACTATCGTGTCTATACGGTCGCCCAAGTGACACTCGGCACTAATGCTGTTGTCACTTATACAGCCTGAGTAGTCCTCGGGTACGGCGCATACACGAGACTATCGTGTCTATACGGTCACCCAAGTGACACTCGGCACTAATGCTGTTGGCACTTTTACAGCCTGAGTAGTCCTCGGGTCCAGTGCTTACACGAGACTATCATGTCTATACGGTCACTCAAGTGACACTCGGCCTTAACATTGTTGTCACTTTTACAGCCGGAGTAGTCCTCGGGTACGGCGCTTACATGAGACTATCGTGTCTATACGGTCACCCAAGTGACGCTCAGCACTAATGCTGTTGGCACTTTTACAGCCTGAGTAGTCCTCGGGTCAGGCGCTTAAACGAGACTATCGTGTCTATGCGGTCGCCCAAGTGATGCTTGGCACTAACGATGTTGATACTTTTACAGCCAGAGTAGTCCTCGGGTACGGCGCTTACACAAGACTATCATGTCTATACGGTCGCCCAAGTGATGCTCAGCACTAATGCTGTTGGCACTTTTACAGCCGGAGTAGTCCTCGAGTACGGCGCTTACACAAGACTATCATGTCTATACGGTCGCCCAAGTGACGTTCAGCACTAACATTGTTGGCACTTTTACAGCCTGAGTAGTCCTCGGGTACGGCGCATACACGAGACTATCGTGTCTATACGGTCACCCAAGTGACACTCGGCACTAATGCTGTTGGCACTTTTACAGCCTGAGTAGTCCTCGGGTCCAGTGCTTACACGAGACTATCATGTCTATACGGTCGCTCAAGTGACACTCGGCCTTAACATTGTTGTCACTTTTACAGCCGGAGTAGTCCTCGGGTACGGCACTTACACGAGACTATCGTGTCTATATGGTCACCCAAGTGATGCTCGGCCCTAACACTGTTGGCACTTTTACAGCCTGAGTAGTCCTCAGGTACGGTGCTTACACAAGACTGTCATGTCTATACGGTCACTCAAGTGACACTCGGCCTTAACATTGTTGTCACTTTTACAGCCGGAGTAGTCCTCGGGTACGGCGCTTACACGAGACTATCGTGTCTATACGGTCACCCAAGTGACGCTCAGCACTAATGCTGTTGGCACTTTTACAGCCTGAGTAGTCCTCGGGTCCGGCGCTTAAACGAGACTATCGTGTCTATGCGGTCACCCAAGTGATGCTTGGCACTAACGATGTTGATACGTTTACAGCCGGAGTAGTCCTCGGGTACGGTGGTTACACAAGACTATCATGTCTATACGGTCGCCCAAGTGATGCTCAGCACTAATGCTGTTGGCACTTTTACAGCCGGAGTAGTCCTCAAGTACGGCGCTTACACAAGACTATCATGTCTATACGGTCGCCCAAGTGACGTTCAGCACTAACATTGTTGGCACTTTTACAGCCTGAGTAGTCCTCGGGTCCGGCGCTTACACAAGACTATCATGTCTATACGGTCGCCCAAGTGACGCTCAGCACTAATGCTGTTGGCACTTTTACAGCCTGAGTAGTCCTCGGGTCCGGCGCTTAAACGAGACTATCGTGTCTACACAGTTGCCCAAGTTTTTATGTTTTAACATAATCGTCAATACAGCTTGAGGCATCTCCTGAATTCCTGCTCAGCTCAAACAGTTGGTACTGATATTGGTACAATTCAGGAAAACAGATTGCCTTTGATGTTAACTGTTGTGAAAGACGCAGACAGATATTGAGACAGCCAGTAGTCCAAAACAGACACACATTTATTTCTTCTTGGTTTTACAGCACCACACAATGCTCAAACTCATAATGCTCAGCTCAGTCCTTTTACTTCTCTGTCTTTTTCTTCTGCCGCCTCCTCTCCTCTCCTCACAAGCTCTGTCCTCTGCCTCCTGACTCCAGCTCCCCGAATGGAGTGAGGCAGCCCGTTTTGTGTTGCACCCAGATGATATGCTCCAGGTGCGCCCTGATGAACTTCCTGCAGCACTTCCTGGTGTGGCAGAAGTGCTGGCCATCCAGGGCTCTGGGATTGTCCAGGCGCCCCCTAGAGGTGGCTGCAGACCCCAACAGGGTTGAGTTTCCAAGCTCCAAATCTGTGGCCCTGATGTAATCCAGGGGGTCTGTCCTCTCTTCTGCCCCGGGGAAGATATTAACCCTTTCCCAGTCCTTTCCCTTCTCCAGGTGTCCCGGTGGGACAAGGTCCCCAGTCATCTGCCACACTGCCCATGCTGGTTACCTGTATTTAAGTTCATCTGTTGTTTTGTCTTGAACAAAATATAATGAAAGTATAGACCAAAATATATGGATTTTGTACCCTACAACACCAGGAAATTCTATTATTTTGTATCTCGTACAAATTATTTTTTTTGACTCCTAAGAGAAGTTGAATTATGGGCTTGCAGATGTTTCTTTAAGTTCTACAAGTGGCATCCATAAATCTGTGCTTTGAGTTGGAAGTTGTTGATTGTAGGATTAGAGAAAGTGATGTGCAGGCTTTTCTGAGTGTCAGATAATCCTTATCATCATCTTTATGTAGTTCAACTGCCAAAAAGGAATGAAGGTCAAGGAGGCCCCAGAGGACCCCTCAGCTCAAAGTGGACTTCAAAATATAAGCAAAAGGCAAACACAGGCGCCCTGTCTGTTAGCAGCAAGATTGTTATGTCTTTTATTTTATGTGGACTCTTTGTCAGCTTCAGGCACTGGACACCATTCTTTACATTAAGCTCTATTTGTTTGAATTTGTTACAGAGGACCACCTAGGGAAGCAAAAGATCGTTAGGATGTTTGGAAGAGCCTGTTCCTAGACGGAAAAAATAAAGAAAAACAGAACATCCTCTGCTGGCTGAAAAGAACGGCATTAAGAGGCAAATGGGAAAGGAAAAATATCAGCGGGTCAGCTCGGCCATCTCTTTGGACATTTTGCTCCTGCGGCAAACTGTTTATGGACCACCGAGACTCACAAAGCTCATCTTGGAGAATTTCTGAAGACGACGAGCCCTTTAAACATTTTGCTTTCTTTAACTGACAGATTTGTATTCATTGTCAGCTTTCTTTTTTTTTCCCCCACATCTACGGTCACGTGAAAAAGTAAGTGCACCCTATTACATTTTTTTTAGCATATGTGGACATTTTAAGGTTTGATGTTCATTTCAGCAGTACCTTTAGATAAAGATGATGCATTTGAAAAGAAAAAAAGAAAAATTGACAAAATGCAATATTTGTTTCAATGAAAAATGAATAAATACGCCCCTTTCATCTGTTGAAAAAGTAAGCCCCCCACTTGCCTCTAATAGCTGGTATTGCCCCCTCAAGTCATTGTTTCCTCTCACCGTCTGATATCAACTGGTTGGATGCTTTTTTTTTCCCCCACTCCTCCATTTTAAACTCCCCTCACAGCATCCCAATAGGCTTTAAGATCCAGACTTCGACTTGGCCATTCCACAAGCCTTCATTTCTGTCTTTCTATCCAGCCATCCATTGATGGATTTACTTGGAACGTTTAGTGTCATTGTCATATTGCAAGGTCCATTTTCGGAAGCTTTCTGTTGGCACGCATAGCAGCCCCAATTTTTGTTTGTTCGAAAGAAAATATTTTTGTTGGAATTAAACGGGGACAGCCAATTTTGGCGCCCCCAATAGTTTCCAGTGGTGAATTGCAGTTCCTGCACTCTCTTTTTCACTTCTCTTCCACACTACCTGTTACTCTGTACTATTGATCCCAAGTATTTAAACTCATCCACCTTCTCTAACTCTACTCCTTGCATCCTCACCATTCCACTGACCTCCCTCTCATTTACACACATGTATTCTGTCGTGGTGGTCCTATTGACCTTCATTCCTCTCCTCTCTAGAGCAGATCTCCACCCCTCCAGGGTCTCCTCACCCTGCTCCCTACTCTCGCTACAGATCACAATGTCATCAGCAAACATCATAGTCCATGAGGACACCTGTCTAATCTCATCTGTCAACCTGTCCATCACCATTGCAAATAAGGAAGGACTCAGAGCCGATCCCTCACCACTGTCACACTTCCCTCATACATATCCTGTACAACTCTTACAGTATGTACTCCTCTGCCACTCCAGACTTCCTCATACAATACCACAGCTCCTCTCGAGGCACCCTGTCATATGCTTTCTTCAGGTCCACAAAGACGCAATGCAACTCCTTCTGGCCTTCTCTACTTCTCCATCAACACCCTCAGAGCAAACATCACATCTGTGGTGCTCTTTCTTTTCATGAAACCATCCTGCTGCTCACTAATCATAACCTCACTTCTTAACCTAGTGTCCACTACTCTTTCCCATAACTTCATGCTGTGGCTCATCAATTTTATCCCCCTGTAGTTACTGCAGTCCTGCACATCCCCCTTATTCTTAAATATCGGCACCAGTACACTTCTTCTCCACTCCTCAGGCATCCTCTCACTTTCCAAGATTCCATTAAACAATCTGGTTAAAAACTCCACTGCCATCACTCCTAAACACCTCCATGCTTCCACAGGTATGTCATCTGGACCAACGGCTTTTCCATTCTTCATCCTCTTCATAGCTGTCCTTGCTAATCTGTTGCTCTTCCTGATTCACTATCTCCACAACATCCAACCTCTTCTCTCTCTCTGTTTCTCGTCATTTATCAGCCTCTCAAAGTACTCTTTCCATCTGCTCAACACACTCTCCTCACTTGTGAGTACGTTTCCATCTTTATCCTTTATCACCCTAACATGGTGCACATCTTTCCCAGCTCGGTCCCTCTGTCTAGCCCACCGGTCCTTTTCTCCCTCCTTAGTGTCCAACCTCTCATACAACTCATCATACGCCTTTTCTTTAGATTTCGCCACCTCTCTCTTCACCTTGCGCCTTATCTCCTTATACTCTTGTCTACTTTCTGATTTCCATAGACTATGCACTAATATTTAGGCAACCATTTATATAACTTAAATAACTAGCAAATGGCCAGTTATATAGTAGGAAGGCAGGAAGGGTGTGTTTTAGGGTAGGAATTGGAAGTGAGGTCATCATCAGGGACCGGACGTGAGATCAGGATTGGAAGCAGAAGTGACGTTTTAACACGCGTTTTCCTTCTGGAGGTCTGTAGAAAGAGAAGAACAGGCATAAGTTCTCATTGCCATCCCTCGGCCTGGTATTTTGTTACCCTGAGTTAAGCCGTTCGACTGCTTGTGTGACAACCGCATTCAGCTAATGAATGAAAAATCATCTGTAAGTGAAGAAAAACACAATGGCAATATCACTTCCCCAGAAACTGAAAGAAAGGCAGATTAGGGACTTCAGATGTCTGAGGAATTTATCACAAGATTGGCACATAGCGTAATAAATATTTGATGGATAAAGATAAGAGTAAATGGCTTACCATATCTCTTACATCTGACGCCTCTTTAAAAGACCCTTTCCATTTGTCATACGCTTCATTCTTCTTTTCCAGCATTTAATTGAAAGTGAGCTGCCGTGCTAGGACGGTATGTTCTGAAAGCACAACCAGTGCCTCATGACTCACTGAAGGCTTATCCAGAAATTCAGAAATGAAATGTTTAGTCAGATCCGGAACTGCTTGACGCCTGTAGAGAGAGAGAAAAAAAATCTTTTTGCACCTTAGGAACAATAAAATAAAATTCCCTCTGGCAATGAAAACGTGACAATGACAGGACTGTCACAAACAGAGGGGTGCTGCACCCCAATATAATGGATGGAGTCCAAGGTGGGGAATAGAGCACTTTTTACTAGTTAAGCCCCTATAATGCAGAAGCATCTGCTAACTGTAAAGAGGAAGTGGACCACCTTCTGCATGCTGTCCCCACCTTCTTGGGCCTTCTTACTTTGAAGGTATTGGCAGGACATTCATCTAAGCCACAGCTGACTTTTAATTTGGGGATTTAGCCAAACACTTCCTGCTAAACTACACTCTGAATTAAAAATTTGGACAAACTTTTCTTCTAATTCTCCTTGTAATGGTGTCTGAATGAATGAAAGTTGCGCAACCTTGTATGGAATAAAACACCAACAATGATGTTGAAATAAAAAACTGACTGGCGTACCAAGCAAGCATCTGAGTGCACCATACTGCATGTCACGTTAAATAAATCTCCTGCAGATAAATCACGGGGTAATGGAGGACCAGAATCCAATGGACACCCTTTATTCATTTTGAGGACTCTGAACTTTGCTGATGGTTTAGTCCCACTGTTCCACTTTCGCTAGTAGATGCATGAGAAGTGGAATAGTGTGGCAAACACTTCAAAGAGTTACGCCTCTTTGAATATGCAAATCAATATAAACAGCCCTTAAGCCCACCGTTCTGTGAAAAGGCAATGGCAAAAGTACGAGGAAAAATAGAGGAATTTCAGCGAATACCAAATGGAGGCAAAGAAAAACGTACTATTTGTTGGTTTAAACAGTTAGTTATATAAGCAACAAAAGAGAGTGTCGGAGAAACTCGAAAGCTCAAGTTCACAAAGTCGCACAGTGCCCGAAATAAAAAAGTTGTCACATATCAAAGTCGGCGTGAAAAGGCGACTCGTTGCCCACCGTCTGAGTGTCATATGAAAGCTTATTAGGGTACAGTGAAAAAAAAGGCACACAGTGTGAAAAAAGCACGAAATGTCAACTTTAATCTCGAAATTTCCACTTTAATCACGTAGTTTATTTTGTCATTAAAGTAGAACATCATAAACTTCATCTTAAAATCGTTTAATTTACTAGTTTCTCGAATCCCATCATAACTAAAGTAGCACGTTAAATGCTTTGTTGTGTATTTGATCTTCTATGTGCTCTTTGTGCCTGAATCACTACGTGCTCTTCCTCCAACAGGACACAGAATCCATTACATTCGTAATATTACAGCTCTCTGAATAATTCAAATACTGAGAAGTATACGTGATATCATTTTCATGATGATAT
This sequence comes from Erpetoichthys calabaricus, assembly GCF_900747795.2. Lineage (NCBI taxonomy): Eukaryota > Metazoa > Chordata > Cladistia > Polypteriformes > Polypteridae > Erpetoichthys > Erpetoichthys calabaricus. The sequence continues at coordinate 11,679,683 of NC_041408.2, read as the reverse complement.
GAGTTAAAGCATGTTAGTAAGCATGGGAACACGGTGGCGCAGTGATTGTTCATGTCTTACAGCAAGATGCTTGCTGCGCCATGCGCGACCTTCGATGAAATGCTTTATTACAGAAGTCCTGTCTTTTTCAAACGTACTAACCCCCAATTCCTGTCCTTACTTTTCTTTCTCCAAATATCCAATCGCCACACAATCAGCTCTGTAATAGACATTAAGCCATTTGTAAGCTTAGAATGCCGATTCTTCAAAACTTTTAAAGGAACATCGAAATATCTTCGAAAATGTTTAATTATTCTATCCATCTATCCTTCCAGTGTCGCGCCAGCCACAGCATGAATACAGCGCGAGGCAGGAACAAACCGTGAACGAAGCTCAAGCTCGCTAGCGCTGCAGCACCGTGTAGTTAAAGTTAAATTTTTATCTGTATGATATAATCAACATATTTTGCTGCATTTCATCTTAAAAATTACATCGTCATCATATGTAAATAAGCGCTTTATAAAGTGGCTCAGGTTGTGCAATATTATAACTATCATAAGTACAGTTACCTCACGGTAACTCGCAGGTACAAACAGTTCTACAAGGAGCACTTGATGGACTGATTGAGTGCGTGTATAGTTCTTGGTATGAAACTGTTTGTGAACCGCGAGGTCCGAACTGGAAAGGCTGTGAAGCGTTGGTCGGATAAGAGCAGTTCAAGTAGTGAATGGCTGAGGCAGTGAGTGCTTGATGCTGTATACCGATAATTCTCTTTCCAATCGCTGTAGACCTGTGATTCACACTCAGATACAGTGATATAAATACTCCGAGTGGTGCAGTGAGAGTAATATGGAAAAAGATGATCCGCTGTGGCAACCCCTAACGGGAGCAGCTGACAGAAGAAGAAGAAGGTGCAGTGAGAGTAACAACGCTAAAGCAGTTATGGTATTTAGAATAGTTTGGTCATTCTGTGGACCATTATATTGTTACAGGTTAATTACAATCAGATGCATTAAATTTATGAACGATATGCCGTTAATTTCAGTGTATTTGATAAAGCCGCTGTCGTGGATGTGGATCTATGAAAGGGTAACCACACAGGAACAGTAGCACTGCTTTGATGCTGGGTGCCACCAGTCTGCAAAACCGAGCGGAGAACTTGCGTACGACAGGGTATGAGGTACCGTGGAAAAGTGCGTGGCTTTACGCCAAGTGTAGGTTTTATACATCGCGATTTGAACGTGGAAACGTTCTTACGCAACATTTCTGTGCGTACGCACCGTTTATACATGAGACCCCTGGTCGGGGCTCTCGAGACACTGAGCAAGGAGTCTTCGTGTCAGGGCTTGTGAGGGTCCTGATAAAAACCAAGAGCCAGGCCTTTAATGACTTCTTGGGCCCAGCCATCTGCAGAGAGAGTGTCGACCTCGTCGAGAGGTTTACTTACCTCGACAGTGACATTCATGTCTCTGGGGACTCTTCCTATGAAGTCAGTAGTTGGATTTGGAGAGCATGGGGGGTCATAAGGTCTTGAGTGTGTGGCGCTCCCGATATCTCTGAAAAAGGATGAAGATCCAAGTCTTTAGAGTCCAGCTGCTCCCAGTCTTGCTATATGGTTGCGAGACATGGACGCTATCCAGCGACCTGAGAGGTAGACTGGTCGGTTTTGTGTCTCTTCGGAGAATCCTTGGGTACTGCTGGTCTGACTTTGGAGTCCTGAATGAGGCACATGACCTGCATTGTGAGGGAGCGTCAGTTATGGCACTACGGCCATGTGGCTCACAGGATCCTCATTGTTGAGGACCCTGAGTGGCTGGACCAGGCCAAAGGGACACCCTCCTAACACCTGGCTGCGGCAGATAGAGGGTTATTTTCGGAGGGTGGTACTGGACCATATGTCTGCCTGGGGGGGGGGTTGCCAACCGGGATCCTGAGCTGTTTCACTGTATGGTGGGTGTGGCAATGCACGGTACCGGTGCAGGCTCCCCAACCTGACCTGACCTGATGACTACAAATTAAATGGAGTAAGTAGCAAATAAAAGAAATATCATTTTTCGGGTGGACTACTGCCATCCACTTACTTGAAGTTCTTGAAGTTAGAATATTAAGAATCGGTCACAAAATAACTAGACATCGGTTTCCAGAGCTTTACTTAGAATTCAGTATGCAGGAAAGGAGCCAAAGGAGATTTTCTACATGGCCTTTCTTCTTCTTCTTTCATCTGTTCATTGTTCTTCCTCTGCTTGCTCGCTAGCCTTTGGCAAGGTGCTGGAGGTCATCCTTATGTTGTCCTTCTTCAAAGCCCTTCTCCCTGTCCTGCCCAAAACAGCGTGCGTATAGTCAGCCTGGAGTTCTTCAGATGTGCGTCCATTTTCATTGTCAGTTGATTAAGTGACCTTCTGTAACAAGAACAGAACAGAAATTCCTCCATGTCAGTCTCTCTCTCTCTCTCAGGGTTTCTTTTAAACAACATTACCTTTGTTATCTCTCTATTACACATGACAATAAAGAATTGAAATTGAAATTAAAATATTAGAAAAACAAAATCTTGGGACGAGACAAGACTTTTTTTCTGCAACGAGACATGATCTTTTGAAGAGAGACACTTTCACATCCCACGAGACGGTCAAGTCACATTATACTTACAACCTTTGGAAGCAAGTCCCGTGAGACGGTGACTTTTGCAAGTCACGCCCTATTTACAGTGCATCCGGAAAGTATTGACAGCGCATCACTTTTTCCACATTTTGTGATGTTACAGCCTTATTCCAAAATGGATTAAATTCATTTTTTTCCTCAGAATTCTACACACAACACCCCATAATGACAACGTGAAAAAAGTTTACTTGAGATTTTTGCAAATTTATTAAAAATAAAAAAACTGAGCGCTCTGGAGCAGGTTTTCATCCAGGATGTCTCTGTACATTGCTGCAGTCATCTTTCCCTTTATCCTGACTAGTCTCCCAATCCCAAAGCATGATGCTGCCACCACCATGCTTCACTGTAGGGATGGTATTGGCCTGGTGATGAGCGGTGCCTGGTTTCCTCCAAACGTGACGCCTGGCATCCACGCCAAAGAGTTCAATCTTTGTCTCATCAGACCAGAGAATTTTCTTTCTCATGGTCTGAGAGTCCTTCAGGTGCCTTTTGGCAAACTCCAGGCGGGCTGCCATGTGCCTTTTACTAAGGAGTGGCTACCGTCTGGCCACTCTACCATACAGGCCTGATTGGTGGATTGCTGCAGAGATGGTTGTCCTTCTGGAAGGTTCTCCTCTCTCCACAGAGGACCTCTGGAGCTCTGACAGAGTGACCATTGGGTTCTTGGTCACTTCCCTGACTAAGGCGCTTCTCCCCTAATCGCTCAGTTTAGATGGCCGGCCAGCTCTAGGAAGAGTCCTGGTGGTTTCAAACTTCTTCCACTTACGGATGATGGAGGCCACTGTGCTCATTGGGACCTTCAAAGCAGCAGAAATTTTTCTGTAACCTTCCCCAGATTTGTGCCTCGAGACAATCCTGTCTCGGAGGTCTACAGACAATTCCTTTGACTTCATGCTTGGTTTGTGCTCTGACATGAACTGTCAACTGTGGGACCTTCTATAGACAGGTGTGTGCCTTTCCAAATCATGTCCAGTCAACTGAATTTACCACAGGTGGACTCCAATGAAGCTGCAGAAACATTCATCCATCCATCCATTTTCCAACCCGCTGAATCCGGACACAGGGTCACGGGGGTCTGCTGGAGCCAATCCCAGCCAACACAGGGCACAGGGCAGGGAACCAATCCGGGCAGGGTGCCAACCCACCGCAGGACACACACAAACACACCCACACACCAAGCACACACTAGGGCCAATGTAGAATCGCCAATCCACCTAACCTGCATGTCTTTGGACTGTGGGAGGAAACCGGAGCGCCCGGAGGAAACCCACGCAGACACGGGGAGAACATGCAAAATCTCAAGGATGATCAGGGGAAACAGGATGGACCAGAGCTCAATTTTGAGCTTCATGGCAAAGGCTGTGAATACTTATGTACATGTGCTTTCTCAAATTTTTTATTTTTAATAAATTTGCAAAAATCTCAAGTAAACTTTTTTCACGTTGTCATTATGGGGTGTTGTGTGTAGAATTCCGAGGAAAAAAATGAATTTAATCCATTTTGGAATAAGGCTGTAACATAACAAAATGTGGAAAAAGTGATGCGCTGGGAATACTTTCCAGGTGCACTGTATATATATATATACAGTGTTTGTTTGGTTGTGTGTGTGTGTGTGTGTGCACAGTAAAAAAAATAAATATTTCCAGAGATATTTTTGATTTTCTTTTCACATTTAAAATGACACAATACATGAAGAGGCCACTTTATGTCATTTCAGTATAAAAAAGATGGAATATTTTTGTCACAACAATAATTTCCACTTTCATGCCTTTTCGTTACCTCAGAGTTTCTTAGCAACCAGCCAATGCCATATTTGAACATGCAATGCATGTTTCTCATTAGCAGAGAGAAAAATCAAACACATAAACAGGAGTGGGAACTTTACTTGAAAAGAATGCTCCGGGAAACGTGTTAATAAGGCTTTTTTAAGTCTGTAATTTAGTTTTATGAAAGAGCTGCAGATTGTATTTAACATTTGTCCACTTGACCTTCACGCATTCTTTGAAATCCTAAGGTGTCTACAGTAGGCTTGTCACGTGGCAGCACTTCCATTTGGTTAGAAATCTTTCAAAGGTTGTTTTATTTGTGAAATTTCTAAAGCTTGACTCACCACTCACAAGGAGCAGAGCCAGTCAGAATTCTATTAGGTGACCACCTAAAGTGCCATCTTCCGTTGGACACAGTTTATTGAAAGTAAAGGCAGGCACACCCTGGTCACCGAGGGGTAACCCCACCCCTGGGTTGTAATAGTATGATAATAATGTCTGCAATATGTACAAAATGGGGTCGAGTTTGTGTTTCTACAGGTGCGTGTACTCTGGATATCTTGAGCCCCCAAGGTCATCAAACTGGGATGTTAATGAGTGGGTGGCATTAATGAAAGAAAACCTGAGGGAGATGACTGTTGTCAGACTCTGATGAAATGACACAGAGTGGGCAGGGTGCCATTTATGAAAGTAAAAGTGTGGATACTCTTTACACCAGGTGGCACATGCTCCTTAAAGTCCACGATATACAGTAGGCACAAAGGGGCGCCGTCTGTGCTATTGAAAGGGAGCGGGCCCCAGACACTGATGGCGACCCCCCACCCACAGGTCTAATAGTACCAACTACCCGCTATGGACAATGAGGGGAGATGTCCGTCAACCCCACTTAGGGCTCCAACTGGGCCTGGACTGACACTGCATGGGACAGTAAAATGAAGAACCTACGACATCTCCTAGTAATAATAATAATAATACTAATAATAATACTTTATTATTTATTATTATTGTTTACATGTATATGGCACTTTTCTCACTACACAAAGAGCTGTATAAAGTGAGTGGAGATGGCAGCCATTCTTGAGGCAGTGCACTCACCACACATGAGCTATTGGGTAGTAAAGGAGTGAAAGAGAGATAATTAGCCAATTAGAGACAGGAAATGATTAGGGGGCCAGAGTGACTAGCCCATGGTGGGCAATTTAGCCTGCACATCAGGATACACCCTGATCTTTATGAAGGATACCCAGGGACCTTTTATGACCACAGAGAGTCAGGACGTCAATTTTATCCATTTTTTGGATGGCACCATTTATACAGCACAGCATCCCCATCACTCCACTGGGGGCATTGAGATCCACATTCAGACTACAGGGTAAGCGCCTCCTGCTGGCCTCACTGGAGACACTGTCCTAAATGAAGCAACCTCCGAAAAGGATTTAGGGGTTTATGTTAACAATTTCAACTTCTAAGCAATGCACAAAAGCAATTAAAAAGGCAAATAAAATGTTAGGTTATATAATAAGAACTGCTGAATATAAATCCAAGGATGTTATGCTCGGACTATAATGCACTAGTGAGAATGTATCTGAAGTGCGTCGTGCAATTCGAGGGTCAGATTTATAAAATGCGCATACACGGAAAAAGAGGCCAGAAATGTGTGCATGCAACTTTCCGTGCAAAAGTCGAGATTTTTAAAAGAAAACTTGATGGGAAAACTTGCGTATATTTAGGGCAACTCTGACACATCCGTACACAACATTTCAAAGAAGGTGGTGGTGTCTCGGTATATCAGGTGGGAGGCTACTCTACCAGCCAGTGACGACCTGCAGCATTGTGATTCCATATGTACGACACTGATTAGCATCGTCTCTGTATGATTATTTCACGGTGTCAACTTGGCGGGGTTTGAGGTGCGTTCACGTACACACACTTGCCTACAAATGTGCGTTTCTTGTTCTTGTAACTAAGGAAAGACTGACTGGTCTGTTTGGTTTAAAACATTTCACGTTGTGATGATCAGTTCTAGAACCTTATCTTTGTAACTCTCGTTCCCCACCGACTGATGTTTACTCGATTATATTGAGCACCTTTGTAAGATGCGTTGGATAAAAACATCTGATAAAGAAATGTAAGGAACTCTGCCTAGGACTGACCCAAGACCTACCAATATTGTTACAAGAGGAAAGGGGTCCTACTTTGCTACTTACAGTCAGGGCCGGTGCCACCATTAAGTTGAATTAGGGTGTACTCACACTAGGCCTGTTTGTTCCGTACCGTGCAAGAGTGCGATTGTCCCTTACTTCCCTACTCCCCCAGTAGCCTGCACTCACACTGCACTTAACGTTCTGGGCCCGGGCGCACTTTCGTCATGACCATGTGACTTCGTGTAAAGCCAAAACAAGATCCGAGCACGGAGCGACAGCCATGCATGTCAAAATGCTTTTCCTTATTTTTGTGGTTGTTTTGGGGTCGTGTAGGGCAAGGTACCGCTCTACCCTGTTACAGATTTACTGCTGCTGTTAATCGTGCTGCACGTCCAAAAAGATTTTTACGCTGAAAAACTTATGTTAAAGGAGGAATTTGCAGCTTTTCTTGCCAATTACAATTCACGTTTCATGTGTAAAGTAAGAATAAAAACCTGTTTTTCACTCAAAAGATATTGAATGAAATGAGAATCGCACTATCGAACTTGTCGCATCAGGTCTGTTTCCATGCTCGGGCACCTTTAGCGATCACACTGTTCCCGAATGCTACTGAACCGGACTCGGGCCCAACTCTTCAAAGCGGGCCAGGATCACGCCAGTCAAACGAACTAGACTTTTCGGGGCACAGAATGAATTGACAGTGTGAGTACGCCCTTAGGCATTTGCCTAGGCTGCAGATCATAAGGGGGGAAAACCCTGTAGCCGCACAGGTTAACTACCGAAAGATCGGTTGACGCACTAATAAGCTTGGCCTGGCGTGCAAAAGGACCGTCAGTTATAGTACAGGCTTACTGAATCCAAACCTAAGTGAATGCCTCACAATATGATTTCACCTAATAAGGCAACTAACTGTGCTGTTAGGACCCTGCAATGCTGCTGGAATATTCTGTAACCCTCCCCAGACCAACGACTCGACACTGTCCTGTCTTTGAGTTCTGCTGGCGATTACTTGGACTTAATGACTTGGGATTTGAAATATAACTTCATTTTCTTTGTAGCTAGTCTGATTGACTCCTCGTAGAACTTTCATTCTGGTTAGTTGAGCACCCTCCAGTGGTCACAATATGTACAGCAGATAATACATGAGAGCAGCTCACACCTGTTAACACACGAGTGGGTGAAGACAAGCCGACGATGTTTTCCCAGGTCTGGTTTCAAGCAGGCAGTGAAGGAATGTGACACACTATTAGCTTTGCTTTCTGGCAGCCTCATTTATTCAAGAGACCCTCGACAAAGTAAGCAATCATTTGTATTGTATAGTACACAAATAATGTAATAAATCTGATTTAAACTAAACTATTTTCAAGTGTGCTTGGCAATGGTTTACTGGCACGGAGTCAAGAGAAAAACATCATGACATGAAAAATGTCGCAGTGCTGCAGAAAACAAAAAGCAGTGTGTGAAATTTCAGTTTGTACAAAAGATAAACATTTGTGTGAAACAGCTGCTGTTATGAAATAAAATTTTGACAAAGCAAGAGTAGCGATGATGAAGAGATTAAGGCTGAACCGCTGTGGACCTGGAGTGGATTCTGACCCCTTCACTCTCTGCACACTTTCTCGTGGGGTACATTGAATTTTAAATGGACACAGATGACATTTCTTGTCCATCCGTCTACAGTTGTGGCCAAAAGTTTTTGGGAATGACACAAGTGTTGGTTTTCACCAAGTTTGCTGCTTCAGTGTTTTTAGATCTTTTTGTCAGATGTTTCTCTGGTGTACTGAAGTAGAATTACAAGCAATTCAGAAGTTTCAAAGGCTTTCATTGACAATGACATGACGTTTATGCAAAGAGTCCATATTTGCAGTGTTGGCCCTTCTTTCTTTTTCAGGACCTCTGCAATTCACCCTGGCAGGCTGTCAATCAACTTCTGGGCCAAATCCTGACTGATGGCAGTCCATTCTTGTATAATCAATACTTGGAGTTTGTCAGAATTGGTGGGTTTTTTGTTTGTCCACCCACCTCTTGAGGATTGACCACAAGTCCTCAATGGGATTAAGGTCTGGGGAGCTTCCTGGCCATGGACCCCGAGCCACTTAGTTCTCACTTTTGTCTTACGGCCCGGTGCTCCATCATGCTGGAAAAGGCATTGTTGGTCACCAAACTATTCTAGGACGGTTGCGAGAAGTTGCTCTCGGAGGATGTTTTGGTCCCATGACTCCTTTTTAACCAGACAAGGAAATGAATCTAGCATTGTAGCAGAGGTCATCTGGAGCACTTCTAGTGCATATGGAAATATGCAGTCCTTCCCCCAGTAGTGCCTTCTTGTGGCACCCAAGGACACCGACAGGGTTGCTCTTCTACACTCCAACTCCCATGCAACCCTGAGGGATTCCTAACTATCTAGCCTGGTGAGACACTGCAACCTATTGTGTGGGGGAATGAACTGCCTCTGGCATCCATGTTTGTCCAGTCCATCTATTAGTATTTCACCCTGACTGAAAGAAAGATCGCTACCCATCCCACTGCAGCTCCTTCCATGCTGTCCTTTCATTATGGCCATCCGGCAAGGAAATAGTTAACTCTCCATCCCAGTTAGGATGCCACTCCATTTGCCTTAGCATCTACACTATCTACCTGTCATATAGTGCCTTTCCATTCTATCTTTCTATTTAATGGCTGTCTGTATGTATATTTGAATCTATCTATCTATCTATCTATCTATCTATCTATCTATCTATCTATCTATCTATCTATCTATCTATCTATCTATCTATCTATCTATCTATCTATCTATCTATCTATCTATCTATCTATCTATCTATGTGTCTGTCACTCACATACTGTCCTTTATGTTTTAATAAGTCATTTATCTTTCATATTATTCAGTCATGTAGCGCCTTTCATATCTAGCTATCTCATTCCACACTCTCTAGAGACAATTTGGTGGAAAGTGTTTACCTAATATATAAACACACGTGTCCATATTGTTCCATATTGTATCACATTGCCTTTTGTTTCATGACTTTCTTTTCAGACGTTTTAAGGAAACAATGGCTTGCCATATTCCTCTTCCTCCGGTCTGCTGTTTCCCGTTAATTCAGTCAGTTTTTGGTTTTTTAACATCCATCCACTCACTGTTCTTTCATTTGCTTAATGTGGTTGTCGTTCAGTCTGAAGATGTTTGCTTGAAATGATTTTTGGTGCTTTTTTTTGTTCTATTCTTTTACGTGACTTTCTTTCTCTGTAGTCAATGATCTATTTGTAAATTCCAAATGAATGCCAAGCGTTATCCTCTTATGTTCATTTTCCTGGTAGCTCTAAGTATTACACCAGAACAGACTGAAATGTTTTCTAGAAAAAAAAAAATAAAACTTCAGCCAGCTGCCTCAATTGCACTTTCAGACACGGGTGACAAAGAACTTGTTGTTCAGTATAACAATTCCATTCAAACATAAGAATGAATGAAACAGGAAAGCAACAGCAGGGCCCATTGTGTGACAACAGCATTGACAAAGCCTCTCTTATCTGTTTTTTTTCCACTTTCTCAACACAAATTGTCTTTTTCTGAATTCTGTACATTTGCATGTGTGTCTGAACAGCAGTCACCTGTTTTAATATTATAAATATTGTTGAAAAGACATATATATATATAAAATATCAGATATTGATATAAACATAATGTGGTGCCACCAGTTTGAACCGCTTTGGTACGACAGTGTAGTAGAGTGACCAACTACTAGAACCGGAAGTAAAATATTTAAAAGCAAAAGCATGCATGACAAATACAGAACTAATAACAATAAAAATGATAACAGACACTTCCTCCATTCTTAGGCCACATCAGCACAGTTAGTTAGATAGTCGGCCACACTTCCGTCACATTCTTCTCTTATAAAGCTTCCTCCACTTCTCCCTACCCTGGGCCACGTCCTCCAGATTTCTGCCTCTTGCTTCGTCTATCGTCATATCTTTCCACTCTGCTCTTCTCCTTCCTACCGGAAACCACCGTTCCACACTTCTTGCTGTCCTTGAGTCATCTATGCACCATATACGTCATATGATTCTCGCTATGCCTATTTCACTTGGCTTCATATGGACATCCCTTGCTCTCAAATCCTCGTCACTAGTCGTCCTTGGCCAATTTATTCCCATAATCCATCTCAAGCATCTTCAGTCAAACATGTTCAGTCTTCTGTTAGTTTCTTGGCTAAATGTCAGCTTTCAGCTTTATACATGGCTACTGTCACTACCAGTGTGTGATGGAGTCTTCATTTTGTCCACATTTTGATGTCTCTGCTCCTCGAAAGTCCTCTCACTAACCGTAACCAGTACTGTTCCTGACTAACCTAATCTCTTCGTCACAATTGCCTTTCGCCTCGATCTCGCTTCATGTATATATTGTAACAAAGGCGCTATATAGCCGCCTGACCCAACACAGACTCACACCGGAGGCACGTATAAAAACCAAAGAAGCTTTTATTTTTCTTCACCTGTGGGGCACGTCTTTCCCGTGACCCCCACAAAAGCACAACACAGTCCCAAGTACACAAACACAAGCACAAACACTCTTCTCTGGCACCACCACTCTTCCTCCAAGCTTCGTCCTCCTCATTCCGACTCTGGCCATTGAGTGGTGGCTGCTGGCCCCTTTTATAATAATAATAATAATTATTTGCATTTATATGGCATTTTTCTCACTACTCAAAGCTCTCAGCAATTGCAGTTTAAGGGCCTTGCTCAAGGGCCCAACAGAGCAGAGTCCCTATTGGCATTTACGGGATTCAAACCTGCAACCTTCCAATTGTCAGTGCAGATCCCCAGTCTCAGAGTCCAGCCGGAAGTGCTCCAGGTGGTTGACTGCCGAGTTCCGGCTGCACTTCCAGGTGTGGCGAATACACTGCCCATATGGGCTCAGGAGACCCAGCTGCAGCACCCCCCTGGCAGACCCAACAGGGCTGCACCCAACTCCAATTCTACATGGAGACCTGCAGGAAACCGAGGCACCACTCAAACCCAGGGCGGCGGCCATCTAGTGTCCAGGGGGAGGTATTGCAAAGTGGAAGAAGTTCGAAACCACCAGGACTCTTCCTAGAGCTGGCCGGCCATCTAAACTGAGTGATCGGGGGAGAAGGGCCTTAGTCAGGGAGGTGACCAAGAACCTGATGGTCACTCTGTCAGAGCTCCAGAGGTCCTCTGTGGAGAGAGGAGGACCTTCCAGAAGGACAACCATCTCTGCAGCAATCCACCAATCAGGCCTGTATGGTAGAGTGGCCAGACGGAAGCCACTCCTTAGTAAAAGGCACATGGCAGCCCACCTGGAGTTTGCCAAAAGGCACCTGAAGGACTCTCAGACCATGAGAAAGAAAATGCTCTGGTCTGATGAGACAAAGATTGAACTCTTTGGTGTGAATGCCAGGCGTCACATTTGGAGGAAACCAGGCACCGCTCATCACCAGGCCAATACCATCCCTACAGTGAAGCATGGTGGTGGCAGCATCATGCTGTGGGGATGTTTTTCAGCGGTAGGGACTGGAAGACTAGTCAGGATAAAGGGAAAGATGACTGCAGCAATGTACAGAGACATCCTGGATGAAAACCTGCTCCAGAGCGCTCTTGACCTCAGGCTGGGGCGATGGTTCATCTTTCAGCAGGACAACGACCCTAATTACACAGCCAAGATATCAAAGGAGTGGCTTCAGGACAACTCTGTGAATGTCCTTGAGTGGCCCAACCAGAGCCCAGACTTGAATCTGATTGCACATCTCTGGAGAGATCTTAAAATGGCTGTGCACTGACGCTTCCCATCCAACCTGATGGAGCTTGAGAGGTGCTGCAAAGAGGAATGGGCGAAACTGGCCAAGGATAGGTATGCCAAGCTTGTGGCATCATATTCAAAAAGACTTGAGGCTGTAATTGCTGCCAAAGGTGCATCAACAAAGTATTGAGCAAAGGCTGTCAATACTTATGGACATGGGATTTATCAGTTTTTTTATTTTTAATAAATTTGCAAAAACCTCAAGTAAACTTTTTTCACGTTGTCATTATGGGGTGTTGTGTGTAGAATTCTGAGGAAAAAAATGAACTTAATCCATTTTGGAATAAGGCTGTAACATAACAAAATGTGGAAAAAGTGATGCGCTGTGAATACTTTCTGGATGCACTGTATAACAATAGACTGTTGCAGTAGTTTTTTCTTATAGTTTTTACAGTTTGTTGGCAGTGTGTAAAATGTGTTGGAGTAACTGTAATGCTCTTTGCATGAAAAAATAAATGTGTTCCGTTAAAATTTCAGTTTTTCTTGGTGAATTGTGACGTTTCCTTAAAAAGTGTAGTAAAAAAGTATTTGGCGTCCGGGGGGGTGTATTACATCTCCCCAGGTAAGTGGCAGTTTAAGGGTTAAGAGGTGACATGATTGAAGTGTTTAAAATTATAAAAGGAATTAGGACTTTAAAATGAGTTCATCAAGAGCATGGGGACACAGTTGGAAACCTTGTGAAGAGTGAATTTCGCACAAACATTAGGAAGTTTTTCTTTACAAGGAGAGCCACAGACACTTGGAATAAGTGACCAACTAGTGTGGTAGACAGGAGGACTTGATGGACTTTCAAAACTCAACTGGAAAAATTAAGTGGACAGGACTGGCGAGCTTTGTTAGGCTGAATGGTTGTTCTCATCCAGATTGTTCTAATGTTCTAATGTGTGAGCGGCTTGGATAAATCCAAAACAGGTTTGATTATCTTGTTAGTCAGAGGGTTGGAGAACTAATAAGCATTAAGCCTGTAGCGAGGCCACATAGGGGGTTTTATCTGTGGTGTGCGCATGTCCTGTTGAGTGATTGTTAAATGTGAATAACCATGCTGGTTGCGCCGATTCCTGTTTTTAAATTGGTTTGCACCGATGTGAAGGGGCTTGTGGGATTTGTAGTTTGTGGTTTGCATGCACTGTACCAATAAAACCAGAAGTGAAGGATGTGGCGGAACTTTATAATTGTGCCATTTTCCAAGCAACTTGATCATCAGCGACTTCTAAACCTTTAATTAACTGGACACTAGTAGCAGAGTAGTAGAGAAGAATGGTACTCGGCTACCTGATTTAAGGATGGCGGTGGGTTCTTTTTCTTCTTCTTCGAGAAGAGGCGCGCCTCCGAAGACTATTCTTCTGGACTCCGGTGGTAGGACAGTATTTCATTATTCAAGTTCTGGGAAGCAGTTTATTAAAAGGGAGCGTTCCGCAATTCTTTCCATCCTTTCCCCGTGGTTTATGTTTCGAGAAACTCTTCCATCACTTACAGAAAGGACTTTTTTCAGGACTATATATATATCGTCGTGTGGGGGTTTGTTTCTGGGGTTTGTTTAGTACTTTTTGTGTTTGCAAGTAGTTATTCTTGCAAATAACGAACATTTATATATTTGTGTGTTTGGTGTGTTTAATCTTTATGGGCATTTTCCTGGGGTGTGGTTAATATTCGGATGGCAGGATGGAAATACGGTAGGGCTTAGGTGTTGGCCTGACTCTATCCACCCCTCATTTTAAAAGCATAGCGGCTTCCTTGTTACTTAAATCTGGTGGCAATTCTGCGCTTGTCAGAAGTCGGAGGTGCGCCACAACCCGGAAGTACAATGTGTAGAATGTAGTGACGAGGCATAAGGAAGAATAATAAAGAATAAGGAAGGGTAAGAACCTCACAAATAGAAGAGAAGCTCGTCTGTCTGATGTCTCATGTTTTATGTACTAAACCAGAATGGGAAAAGGCTAAGACTGCGGCTGAATGTGCCAAAGATACTAACAGTGTACAGTGCTGGCGCCCTCATGCTATTTGCTCTTTTTGAAAAATGGGTGATCACATTGCGTTAGAAGATCACTGTTCAGTCGGTAAATGTGATGTGGGCTGCGGTTTTCAGTTGTGTAACATGACGTGGTGTATCAAAGAGATTAGTGACTACAGTCTGCAAATCTGATGTGCCCCTCGACAAAAAGTCACATAATGAGACCTCAGCTTTGGCTGTTAGCTAAACAAGCAACAAAGGGACTGAATGGGGACTTCTAGAACCTGTTACTTCCTTTTTTGCCAGGTCGGCTGACACTGTTAACTAAGGTATGGCTTAATGTAGAGGAGTGGGCGGAGCTGGACTTCCACATCCCCTCATAGTAAAAGGCAAACAAGTTGACGTAATGTGATGTCAACGTTAGCTATTAGCTAAACAAACAGGCCTGATGGGCTGCATGGTCTCCTCTCGTTTGTCAGATTTCTTCTGTTCTGGCTCGGACCGGATCATGGAGTTGGAGGAAGGAAGTGCAGATCGTGACCAATGTGAGGCAGCGGGTCTCAGTAGTCAGCCGAAGACGGACTTAGACAGACTTTTACTGATGGCAAAGTACAAAGGAGTACATGGAAATGGCTTTACTTTATAAAAGTAAACTAATTTTAACAAATTTAGAATGTGTTTAATGGTGTTATAGCATACAGCACTGCATAGTAATTAAGGACATGGTAAATATTCCATTAGAGGGCATTAAGTATTTGCAATGCATGAAGCTCAGAGAGTATTTTTATTTTAATAGAGACAATGTTAGACACTTCTTTGAAGCTTTCTGCATCCATTAGCATTAAATATGTAAAAGATAAAAATTAATTAACTGCAGCAGATTCTGACTTTTAAATGCCTTTGACATCTTCTAATAACTGTATAATAAAGGTATTTTTTTTAATGTTCATGTAAAAGCTGTATTCATGCATTTATTTGTAGTATAGAAAATAAACAAAGTTTAATATCGGACTTCATTCAGTTACAAATTAGTTTTGTTTTCATTCTAATTTGGATTTCTGCAATTATAGGTTTTTTAATTATAATAATAATACCTTTTATTTGATATGCGCCTTTAGCACTTAAGGTCACCTTACAAAGATTTTGCATTACTGAATCTACAGTGCATCCGGAAAGTATTCACAGCGCATCACTTTTTCCACATTTTGTTATGTTGCAGCCTTATTCCAAAATGGATTAAATTCATTTTTTTCCTCAGAATTCTACACACAACACCCCATAATGACAAAGTGAAAAAAGTTTACTTGAGGTTTTTGCAAATGTATTAAAAATAAAAAAACTGATAAATCCCATGTCCATAAGTATTCACAGCCTTTGCTCAATACTTTGTCAATGCACCTTTGGCAGCAATTCCAGCCTCAAGTCTTGTTGAATATGATGCCACAAGCTTGGCACACCTATCCTTGGCCAGTTTCGCCCATTCCTCTTTGCAGCACCTCTCAAGCTCCATCAGGTTGGATGGGAAGCGTCGGTGCACAGCCATTTTAAGATCTCTCCAGAGATGTTCAATCGGATTCAAGTCTGGGCCACTCAAGGACATTCACAGAGTTGTCCTGAAGCCACTCCTTTGATATCTTGGCTGTGTGCTTAGGGTCGTTGTCCTGCTGAAAGATGAACCGTCACCCCAGTCTGAGGTCAAGAGCGCTCTGGAGCAGGTTTTCATCCAGGATGTCTCTGTACGTTGCTGCAGTCATCTTTCCCTTTATCCTGACTAGTCTCCCAGTCCCTGCCACTGAAAAACATCCCCACAGCATGATGCTGCTGCCACCAC
This sequence comes from Erpetoichthys calabaricus, assembly GCF_900747795.2. Classification (NCBI taxonomy): domain Eukaryota; kingdom Metazoa; phylum Chordata; class Cladistia; order Polypteriformes; family Polypteridae; genus Erpetoichthys; species Erpetoichthys calabaricus. Next base: position 11,663,536 of record NC_041408.2, on the reverse strand, counting down.
CATGCTTCACTGTAGGGATGGTATTGGCCTGGTGATGAGCGGTGCCTGGTTTCCTCCAAACGCGACACCTGGCATTCACACCAAAGAGTTCAATCTTTGTCTCATCATACCAGAGAATTTTCTTTCTCATGGTCTGAGAGTCCTTCAGGTGCCTTTTGGCAAACTCCAGGTGGGCTGCCATGTGCCTTTTACTAAGGAGTGGCTTCCGTCTGGCCACTCTACCATACAGGCCTGATTGGTGGATTGCTGCAGAGATGGTTGTCCTTCTGGAAGGTTCTCCTCTCTCCACAGAGGACCTCTGGAGCTCTGACAGAGTGACCATCGGGTTCTTGGTCACCTCCCTGACTAAGGCCCTTCTCCCCCGATCGCTCACTTCAGATGGCCGGCCAGCTCTAGGAAGAGTCCTGGTGGTTTCGAACTTCTTCCACTTACGGATGATGGAGGCCACTGTGCTCATTGGGACCTTCAAAGCAGCAGAACTTTTTCTGTAACCTTCCCCAGATTTGTGCCTCAAGACAATCCTGTCTCGGAGGTCTACAGACAATTCCTTTGACTTCATGCTTGGTTTGTGCTCTGACATGGATTGTCAACTGCAGGACCTCATATAGACAGGTGTGTGCCTTTCCAAATCATGTCCAGTCAACTGAATTTACCACAGATGGACTCCAATGAAGCTGCAGAAACATCTCAAGGATGATCAGGGGAAACAGGATGCACCTGAGCTCAATTTTGAGCTTCACGGCAAAGGCTGTGAATACTTATGTACATGTGCTTTCTCAGTTTTTTTTATTTTTAATAAATTTGCAAAAATCTCAAGTAAACTTTTTTCAAGTTGTCATTATGGGGTGTTGTGTGTAGAATTCTGAGGAAAAAAATAAATTGAATCCATTTTGGAATAAGGCTGTAACATAACAAAATGTGGAAAAAGTGATGCGCTGGGAATACTTTCCAGATGCACTGCATTCCTGATGTTTATTCATAGTAATTAAAAGGTTTAAAAATATTTAGTCTCCTTTGTAATGCCATTTTGAAACCAAACTAGTGAAAAGAGCAAAAACTAACACGTCTGACTCAAATCCTAGCCTAGCAGATTCTTTGTATTGTGGAGGATTGCCGGCTTTCCAGTCCGGCCCTCAACCCCAGGCCGCTAGGAGGAGCCCTCCGGACAGCATGATGGTGCCCTGACTTACAGCAGGGCCTCATGGACTCTGTAGTTTATACACACAGCCCTGCTGGATACCTTGGGGGCCACCGGGAGTCACTGTAGGGGGGCTAGTGGGCTCTTGCGTGCCCTATAACACGGGAGTGCGTCACAGTCACGTGACTGGAGGAAGCGACGTGCTCCCGGGATGAAGAAGAGGACTGTTTGCCCTGACCCGGAAGGAAATGGACTTGTGGGTTGTGCTTGGAACCACTTCCGGGTCAGGAGCTATAAAAGGACTATGGGAAGCCCAGAACACTGAGCTGAACTGGGAGGTAGGGTGGTGACGTGTCTGGGCGAGGAGGATTGTTTATTGAGAGAGTTTATTGATTTATGAATAGTGTGGTGGAAAGGGTGCTTGGTGCACTGTATAATAATAAAATAAATAGTTATTATACTTTCACCTGGTCTCAAGAGTGGTACATGAGGTTCGAGAGGTGGCTCCGCGCCTTATCTGCTACAGTATACTGTTGGTGGGTATGGGGGGGTGGTTTTGCCAGGTGGCCAAAGGTTAAAACCTGGCTTGTCATTGGGTCAATCAAAGTCAAAAATTGAAATCCCAGGCTGATCCCACTTGTGTGAATTTTATCCCGCCAACTCCTAATGTGACTCAATAGTGTGTATGGACCCCCGACAATGTCTGGGCCTGCTCCGGATGAGATGGTGGACGGTGTCCTGGAGGATCTCCTCCCAGACTTGCATCAGGGCATCAGTGAACTCATGGACAGCCTGTGGCACCACTTAACGTAACGTCCCAGGGGTTCCCGATTGGATTCAGGTCTGGGGAACCTGAGGGCCCGTCAATAGCATCGATGCTTTCGTCATCCAGAAACTTTCTACGCACTCTGGCCAAGTGAGCATTGGCATGGTACTGCACCAGGAGGAACCGAGGGCCCACTGCGGAACCGAGGGCCCACTGCACCAGCGTTAAGGTCTGACAATAGCATCCAAAGGATTTCATCAACAGCCAGGGCATATGGAGGTCTTTGCGACCCTCCAAGGATATGCCTCCCCAGACCATCTCTATCCTTCACCCACTGTCAAAACCAGTCATGCTGGATGGAATTGCAGGCTGCATAATGTTCACCACGGCATCTCCAGACTCTTTCGCATCTTTCACATCATGAAGCTGCTCTCACTTGTGAAGAGAGCAGTGCACCAATTGCGGAGCTGCCAATTGTGGTGTTCCCTGGCATATGCAAAGCAAGCTGCACGGTGATGGACTGTAAGAAGCTGTCGGGCCCTCATGCCACCCTCATGGAGATTGTTTCAGACAGTTTGGTCAGAGACATGCACACCAGTAGCCAGCTGGAGGTCATTCTGTAGGGCTCGGGCAGTGCTCCTCCTGTTCCTCCTCACACAAACCTGTGGCTGGGTTGATGCCCTTCTACGGCCCTGTCCAGCTCTCCTCGTTGTGACGGCCCATCTCCTGGTATCTCCTCCACGCTCTTGAAACTGCGCTGGGAGACCCAGCAAACGTTCTTAGGGTGGCACATATGGATGTGCCATCCTGAAGGTACTGGACTACCTGTGCAACCTGAATGGGCTGCAAGTGCCACTTCATGCTAGCCTTAGGGTTACAGACACTAGTGACACACCAAATTAGACAAGAATCAGTTAGCAAGGATAAGGAGATAGCAAATGTCTGTGGCCACCATTCCCTTATCAAGTGGCTGTTTTGCTGTTACTTCTCTAGTGCCCCCTGTTGTCACTTTCATTTGAACCAAAGCAGGTGGCGTTGATTCACAATGGCTTCTGTTTCCTAACTGGACAGGCTGATATCCCTGTGACTGGGCTGATTAAGTGTTCCCTTCATTTTTTTTGATATGTGTATATCATTTTTGGGAGCAGTACTTCTTTCAAGTAAACCAATGCAGAACAAGTGAGACTCATCTGAACAGCTGTTTATGCCCCGTTGAGACTTTCCCGTCCCCCCAGCTGCACCTGAAATCTCCCGTTTGTCTGAAGCGTGTCTGTGTTTTTTTTTTCAGAGAATGATTTTATTTCTAACAGCTCTCTTGGTCCTTGGATAAAAGCCACACTTGGCTTGGTCCCCCAGCTGCCAGGACGAAAACTCAAAGCCCACATGTTCTGCAGTTAGCAGCCTGCGACTGGAGGCGTTTGCAGAATTAAAGCTTTCATAACAGATACTCTGGAAAGGTTTGACTTCTTTTTTTTATTTTAATTACATCCTTGCTTGTAGAATTTGGTTTTAGACCAGAGGTGGGCAATGTCTTTGCTGGAGGGCAGCAGTTTCTGCAGGTTTTTGTTCCAACCCCGTTTCTTAATGAAAAGTCAGTTATTGCTGATGAAACACTTATTGCTCAAGTGGCATTTTGATGCTTCATTTTAGTGCTCTCGCTTGTTATGGTTCTGCACCCTTAATTGCTCATTTCATTCTGTTTTCATAGCTCCTTACTAGAAATAAGGAATGCAAATGACAAAGGAGCCAACAGTTCGCCATCTAACTTATTTCCATTCACATCTGTGTTTATCGTGCACTATTTGGTTTTGTAAGAGCCATTTTTCTAGTTACATAAGATTCATAAATAATTTACTAGATGACAAAGCATTATCTATGGGAGGTTCCTATAACCTCCATAAGTAGAATTGAATTGGTATATTCTTGCCATTTCTAACAGCTTTGAGTAAACATTATTCTTCAGTTAGTGACCCGCCTTGCCACGTGTAAGAAGGCATAAGGTTTTAAACCGTGCCTGGGCACGTGCTCATGCCAACGGGCCTACGGGTCATTTGAGTGTGTAAAGTAACTCGTACTTATTTAAGCGCAAAGCCGTACGTTTAAAGCGTACAGAAGAAGAAGCTAAGAATCTTTAAGTATAGAAGAAGAAGTAAAGAACTTTTAAGTACAGAAATAACAAGTTTCTCAAGAAAAGCTAAGTTTAGAGAAGTTACATTTTTCCTTTTTTTTGCCTTTTATTCTACGTGTGTAACTATTTTTTCTTTTATTCTTGTATGGATTATTTGCTTTTAACTTTCACTAAATATTTTAAAACGAACTTTTGGACTGAGAGATTTCTTTCGGCACGCGTTTTACCCGTGCTTGATCTCTCCTTATGCTTTGGTGGCTTCAGGTTTAATAAAACACTTAATAGAAGAATGTGACAGACTGACAGTTATCCATTTTAGGCTTCAAATCAATTGGATATATCATTGGTAAGGAAAAAAACTACGATCTAAAAACTTAACATCATAGATTAACTAGCCATAAAATTAAATAAGGTCTGAGAATGGCAAGGATTGGTTTCTAATTAACAACAGCAACATTTATTTCTGTCGCACATTTTCATACAAACAATGTAGCTCAAAGTGCTTTACATGATGAAGAAAGAGAAAAAAGACAAAATAAATAAGAAAATAAAATTAGGGAACACTAAGTAACATAGAGTAAAAGTAAGGTCTGATGGCCAGAGAGGACAGAAAAAACAAAAAAAACTCCAGACGGCTGGAGAAAAAACAAAATCTGCAGGGGTTCCAAGGCCACGAGACCACCCAGGCCCCTCTAGGCATTCTACCTAAAATAAACAACCTCAATCAGTCCTTGTGGTATTCAGGGTTCTCATGGAAGAATTTGATGATGATGGTCATGTGGTCTTCTGCCCTTTAATCCATGGGATTAATAAAGTATCTATCTATCTATCTATCTATCTATCTATCTATCTATCTATCTATCTATCTATCTATCTATCTATCTATCTATCTATCTATCTATCAATGTGGGGACATCACGGTGCTTTGATTAGGTGGTGGTGGTGCAGGTCGCCACTACAGAAAACCAGAGAAAGTCAGGGTTAGTACGGACTTTGGAGCCACCATGAATAATAATGATAATTAATTGAATATACAGAGCATCAGGATTTAACTAAGATGAAGCTATGAGAAAGCCATGTTAAAATAATGTGTTTTCAGCAGTGTTTTAAAGTGTTCCACCGTATCAGCCTGGTGAGTTTCTATCGGTAAGCTATTCCAGATTTTAGGTGCCTAACAGCAGAAGGGCCGCCTCACCACTTCTATTAAGTTTAGCTCTAAATATTCTAAGTAGACACTCATTAGAAGATCTAAGGTTACAATTTGGAGTGTAAGGTGTAAGACATTCCGAAATATAAGATGGAGCGAGATTATTGAAGGCTTTGTAAACCATAAGCAGGATTTTAAAGATAATTCTAAATGGCACAGGTAATCAGTGTAGTGACATCAAAACTGGAGAGATGTGCTCCGATTTTCTTTTCCTAACGTTTCTAGAAGCTGCATTCTGCACTCGTTGCAATCGATTGATGTCTTTTTTGGGTGGTCCTGAGAGGAGTGCGTTACAGTAATCTAGTCGACTGAAAACAAAAGCGTGAAATAATTTTTCAGCATCTTGGAATGTTATAAGGGGTTTAACTTTTGTTACATTTCTGAAGTGAAAAAATGCTGTCCTAGTAATCTGATTAATATGTGATTTAAAATTCAGGTCAGAGTCAATAGTTACCCCTAAATTCCTTACCTTTTTTTTTTTTTTACTTTTATCCTAATGCATCAAGTTTATTTCTAATAACCTCATTATATCCATTATTACCACTCACTAAAATTTCTGTTTTCTCTTTATTTAGTTTGAGAAAACAACTACTCATCCATTCGGAAACACAAGTAAGACATTGGAGTCAGTGAATCAAGAGAGTCGGGGTCATCAGGTGCTATTGATAAATACAGTTGTGTGTCATCAGCATAGCTCTGGTAGCTCACATTATGCACCGAGATAATCTCACCTAATGGAAGCATGTAAATCGAAAAGAGCAGCGGACCCAGGACCATATATAATATCATGGTCTTTGAAGTATAATTACCACAACTAACAAAGAATTTTCTACCTGCCAGGTAGGATTCAAACCAATTTAAGATGCTGCCAGAGAGGCCCACCCATTGACTAAGGCGATTGCTAAGAATATTGTGATCAATGGTGTCAAATGCGGCACTCAGATCTAAAAGGATGAGAACAGATAAATGGCCTCTGTCTGCATTTACCCACAAGTTCTTTACTACTTTAATGAGTGAAGTTTCTGTACTGTGACTTGTTCTGAAACCCGACTGAAACTTATCAAGAATGGCATGTTTATTGAGGTGGTCATTTAGCTGCATAATGACTGCCTTCTCTAGAATTTTACTTAATTTAATTAAGCAATTGGGTTGGAACGAAAACCTGCAGCCACTGTGGCCCTCCAGGATTGACGCTGCCCACCCCTGTTTTAGACCATCAAGTGATCAAATATTAGTATTTGGTGGTCTGCTTAAATTAGTGAACATACGTATAATAGGTATAATAATAGACAAAAATACTTTAAATGCATTCTAGAAGGGTTTAGGTATAATGGTGTCAACAGAGACAAATATGATGCCCCGCAGTAGGGTGTAGGACTCAATAAGAGAGTGGGAAAGACAGAAACTCACTTCGGTAATGTGAAGGCAATTATTGTATATACTTGTGTTTAAGTTCTCCCGCGGATAAATCGGGACTTGATTTTACTGTATAATTTCCGGTATTTTATAATGTCGGTCATATAAGTCGAATTTGGAAAACTCCCACTATTGGTCCAAGAGATTACGATATGCTAACGCCCACTTGAGATAGTCACCATGGAGCACACCACCTTTTCTTTCTATGTATTGTGCCTGCGTGACCACACAGTAATACCCGAACTATTACGAAGCAACATTTGCACTGTTTTGTGTTTTTTGTATCTCACACTCTCATACACCTTTATCGTAAGACCATCCCTTATCTACAATCAGAAGAAAATAAAAGTTGTTGAAGTGGCGAAAGAAATCGGTAACTGCGTTGCTGCAACAAAATTCGATGCGTCGGAGAAACTGGTATGAGATTGGAGGAAGCAAGAAGATGCAAAAATAAAAAAAATTAAGTGTCGTATTTTTGAACGAGCGTATAAATCGGGGTCTGAGTTTATGATCGATTTTTATACACGAGTACATACAGTATTTGTTATGGATTTTCCTATAACATCTATATCCATTGTACACATATGTGTATGCTCATATAAGACAGTAAATCAAAACATAATTACTCAGTAAGTGGAGTGGATAGAAGTTAAAGGGGTTCATCAAACCTGGGAATAACATCCATAAAGATCACAAAATTAGAAGACCAACTGCGGGTGATGAAAAGTAAGGAAGAGAAGATGAATCGCCATTAAGGAATATTAGTGGAGGTAAATGCTTTGATTTTGCGGACTATGATACCCCTGCTGTAATTACAAGAGCAAATCTCTTTTCACTGTGAGGTCTGCCTTTGACCACCTGAAAGCATTCTTCATCATTCCCTATGACGTGTTCATTATTGTCTTCTTTTACTTTCAAGATTGCAGAAAATCAGTTTTACATTAGAAATGGTGCCTAAGAACATACATATAAATATATCCTTAAGTGGCCCTCATGATCGCCATTTACATAACGGTGCACATTAAAAAATGTTTCATATGCAGCTTCCATGCCATCTGCATAATGCAATTAGTCTTAAATAATCAGCATTTCAGTATTCTTTCCCATCATGACTGACCTTATGTTAAAATCAACAAGATGACAGGATTGAAACGTACCCTTCAGTGCCATCCCTTATCTTAGCTCAAGTGGCTTCTGACATACGGCCTTTACTTTTATCCGTGTAAAATATAAATGTACAGAGAAAACAGCGATGCAAGGCTCAACCAACACATCTGGCCAGTGACTGAAAATGAAAACACAGTGGATGGCAGAATTTGGAGAAAAGGCACGATCAGACCGTACAGTCGTGCCCAAAAAGTCTTGAAAATGACACAAGTATTTGTTTTCACAAAGTTTACTGCTACAGTGTCAGATGTTTCTATGGTATACTGAAGTAGAATTACAAGCATTTCATAAGTTTCAAAAGTTTTTATTGACAATTCCATGAAGTGTATGCACAGAGTCTACATTTGCAGTGGTGGTCCTTCTCTCCTCTGCAGTTCACCCTGGCATGCTGTCTGTCAATCAACATCTGGGCCCAATCCTGACTGATGGCAGCCCATTCTTGACATAATCAATGCTTGGAGTTTGTCAGAATTGGTAAGTTTTTGTTTGTCCACCCACCACAAGTTCTCAATGGAATTAAGTTCTGGGTAGTTTACTGGCCATGGACCCAAAATTTCAATGTTTTGTTCCCTCAGCCACTTAGTTATCACTTTTGCCTTATGGCCCGGTGCTTCATCATTGTTGGTCACCAAACTGTTCTTGGATGGTTGGGAGAAGTTGCTCTCGCAGGATGTTTTGGTCCCATTCTTTATTCAGGGCTGTGTTCTTAGGCAAAATTGTGAGTGAGCCCACTGCCTTGGGGCTGAGAAGCAACCCCACGTGACATGAATGGTCTCAGGATGCTTTACTGTTGGCATGACACAGGACTGATGGCAGCGCCACTCACCTTTTCTTTTTTCTGGATACCCCAAACAATCATAAAGAGGATTCATCAGAGAGAATGACTTTCCCCCAGCCGTCCTCAGCAGTCCAATCCCTGTACCTTTTGCAGAATATCAGTCTGCCCCTGATGTATTTCTTGGCTTCTTTGCTGCCCTTCTTGACACCCACCAGGTCATCCTCCAAAAGTCTTTGCCTCACTCATACCGTTCCTGCTGCCATTCCTGAGCCCGCAGTGCACTGGTGGTGCCCCCCAATCCCATGCCATGTATAAAGAATGGGACCAAAAAATCCCCCGAGAGCAACTTCTCCCAACCATCCAAGAACAGTTTGGTGACCCACAATGCCTTTTCCAGCATGATGGATCACTGGGCCATAAGGCAAAAGTAATAGCTAAGTGGCTTGGGGAACAAAACATTGAAATTTGGGGTCCATGGCCAGTAAACTACCCAGACCTTAATCTCATTGAGAATTTGTGGTGGGTAGACAAACAAAAACCCTCCAATTCTGACAAACTCCAAGCATTGATTATGCATTTGGCCCAGACATTGATGAACAGCATGCCAGGGTGAACTGCAGAGGTCTTGAAAAAGAAAGTAGGGCCAACACTGCAAATATGGACTCTGTGCATAAACTTCATGTCATTGTCAATAAAAGCCTTTGAAACCTCTGAACTGCTTATAATTCTACTTCAGTACACCATAGAAACATCTGACACAAAGATCTAAAAACACTGAAGCAGCAAACTTGGTGAAAACCAACACTTGTGTCATTCTCCAAACTTTTGTCCACGACTGTAGATTAACCGAATCACACATATGAGCGTACCTGCTGTGGTGGGTAAAATCTGTAAATTTTGCTCTATATTTTAATTTTAATTTGCTCTAACAAAACAACAGATGGCACATCCAAGCATATCCTCTTCCCGAATTGCACCTCAGTTTTAAAACAGCTGTTCAAGCAAAAAGAGGAAGACATGACAATGCCGCAGGCTATCAATTACTTTATAACCTGAGAAATGATGGGCATTTGGGACAACAAGTAGAGATTAACAAGCTGCGTGTGTGTCATTCATAGGGCACTGTTGAGGTTCTGTGTGTTAATTTTAATGTGCGACAGTAGACCAACCCGGTAACGAACCTGATGAGTACACTTACCCCTTGGTGGTGGGAAATAGAACAATAACACAGTGCCTCATTATAGCAATCTTGTAAATAGAAATTGGGATTGTGACCCCTTGTTTCAACTTCTACAATACATTTCCCACCTTGGAACAGGATATGCTGGTTAGACAACAGACAGATTGGGATCATTCCATGCTTTGTTAGTGCTTGAGCTTCAGCCATCCCAAGCTTTTCCACTCATAGCTCTTTATGGCTAATGATCCTATAGGAGTGAGAGTTCTTACCGTTCACCTGCCCAGCCAGATGTCCCAGTCAGCCTCCAGTACCCATTCAGAAGTCATTGACTCGCTCAAGATGGCCTCAAGACTTGTTGTAGACGCTTGAGAATCCAAATACTCATAGCGGCAGCTGATGAAGGACCTCTTTATGGGACGAACACATGCCCTGAATGCTAATTCTCAGACTCTCTTTGCCGCTCTGAGTGTAGATATCGACAGAATAAAAATATGTTTGTACCCCTCTGCACTCCAACATCTAATGACGGCGTAAAGAAACTGGAAGTCTCGCACAGTGACTGCAGCTCTTCAATGTAAGCTAGTAAACCAAGAGGAAAAGGGGCGCCAGAATAATGAATCTTCCTGGCGGTATGGAGCAGCTTGATGCTGTTACTTTTCTGTCCAGTGTTCACCTTATGTAGCTGAGGCTGGTCTTAGATTTAAATCTGAACTTGAGATGCCCCGGTTCTTTACACCTTCTTGAACCTGGGTCATCGATAATCACAACCAGCATAGACCAGGGCAATGAGGACACATAAAACAAGCAAAGGTCAGTGGATCAAAGTGAAGTTTATTAACAACTCCAGATAAATAAAGTGCAGTGCAGTCGTCTTCCTTAAATAAATAACCAAAAAAATCTGACGCTCTTTGTGGGAATGAAATCAGTCATTAAATAATCAATTAAAAAGAATGTAAAAACAGGAATAAATTGCAACACTTATAATAATAATAATAATACATTGGATCAATATAGCACCTTTCCCATGCTCAAGGCACTTATTTCAGTCCATTCTTGAAGCCTTAGTCCTTTTCACTCTTTTCTCCATCCCTGCTCACCCATTAGGTCTGCTCAGTGAGGGCAGAGACATCGGCAAGTGTGATCAAGTGTGATGTCCAAGCCCACCTCCATCGTCCCACCACCATCTCTCTCTCTCTCTCTCTCTCTTCCCCAAAGCTCTTTGGTTGCTCCTGCTGCCTGGATGCTCAACAAGTGCCATTCCTGTCAGGCCAACTCCATGACGTCATGTCTCCTGTCCCTTGCACCTCTTTTCTCTCTTTTCAGCCAGCTTAATTGTTCTCCCATTGTTCTTTTGAACTTTCCATTTTCTTTTCACTCTCTATCTTTCTCAGGTTACTTTATATCGATTGGGTATAACGTTGTTTTAATCCCTCTTTAGTGAAGTGTCGCTTCTTTTTCCTTCTTTTGTTGGATGAAATCGTCAGTAGGTCACATTTTGAGCCCATTCATTGATCTTTGACTGTATGGGTTAAATTAATTTATGAGTGACATCCAAAAAGTTTCTGCACTTTTATATTTTCGTTGGAAACGGTGAAGGCGGGAGGGAGGAGTACTAATCGGTCATGTCTGAGAGTGTCATGTGACCCGTTCTGTCTGGTAAGATGGCTGCCCTTGCAGTTTAGTATAAGAGTTGTCACCCTGTGGTAAGACCAGAGGATTACTCGGGCTGTAAAAGTGCCAACAGCGTTAGTGCCGACCATTACTCAGGAAACAGTATAGGCATGCCCTGCATAAGCATCAGGAAGAGCGTTACCAGGGCAACGGTGTGGATGGTCCGCTTCAGCAGTGATGACAAGATGAATCTGTCTTCAGGTGGTGAAATTGAAACAGACAGTGACACTGAAAGTTATTCTGATGAATCCACAGGTACTCGCAAATGTGCAGTGTGCTGTTCGTATTATTATTATTATTAACTAGGTGGCTTCACTCGCCAACCCAAGGCCTGTGCTACGCGCCAGCCACTCTGCATCTCTGCCACTCGCGTTGTGAAGATGGGGGCTGAATGCACCCCAAGGAGACGCGGTTGCTCTTCCGAAACCCCCTCTTATACGGTGATACAATGGGAAACAAATACAATTTTTTTTATCTCCTCTTTGCTCAAACAGCTGCTGGCAGCTGCTGTTGTGATCTCCATCTTGCGCGGCACACTTCTGTCATATCACCTATGCCCATATATTCGATCTCTTTTCGCTTTTTACCTTCTCATCAATATCGCATTGAATTTTGATTCTGTGTTTGGAATTACATCGTGACAATGCAACTTATAACTGCCCGTGAGTGAATATCATTTCTTTCTCTCTACACGAGCTGTTTCTGATAATAGCATTCATACAAATGAGAAATGATTTCTCTCGCAGGATTTCACTTTCACCAAAAACAAATCTTGTCATTCTCGCGGATACGCCTCTTCATTGGGAAGAAACACTACTTTTTTTTCCCTGATGGCAACACAAATTAGACGATCTACAAGTCTCCGACTTAAGAACAATATATTCGATCTCTTTTTGCTGTTCCGTTATTTCGCCAAGTAATAATTTCCATTTTTCTGCGCTAATGCGATTTTTACTTTCCTTAATTTGAGACTTTCGAATTTTCATACTTCCATTATCTCTAACCTGCTCTGCGCGTTCAACGTTTTTGAATTTTTTATGACGTTCTACTTTTTTTATCTACTCTTTGTCTTTTATTTCCGGCCCTGGGTGCAGTTAAATCTCTTGGTACAAAGTCTCATCTCGCGGGACGTGAGAAAATCACGTCTCGTCTCCTTCCAACCTTCCAAGATTTTTTTTATAATCGAGAGATAAGCCAAAAAAACTCTTTATACATGTTTCTTTGTGTGAAAATATGTTTCGCTACCAAGGTTAGGCTGCCTTCCACGTGCACACATGCAGACAGACACACACACGCTGTACAGTGCCGTTTTTGTTGGTAGTGTGTGTTACCCCTGCTTGACAATTTTCATCAAACCAAATGTATTTCTTTTCAGTTTATGAATTAAGTCTGAACTTCAGACAAACTTATGGAAGAACATTAAACTCTTGCTACAGACTTGGAGCATACGCTGTTCTGATTATTCAGAGTTCCCACTGGAATAATTAAATGTACTGTTCTGCTTGGATAAACTGTTTTCATTTCAACAGAATATGGATTTCCCGTGTCCCAGGACTAAGCTGTCCTTTGAAAGAAGGCCATATTAATTACGCAAATTTGATCTAATCTTTCCATAATTGGTTCTTGTTTATCTGATTTTTAGATTCGTGATTAAATCATTTCCTCTTGGGCTCCTTCTACATCTAATATAATATTTCATCTAATGTTACAATAAATAGTGAGCCTCAGCCTTGTAAAATAATTTGCACTTAACCAGTTCCATTATCGAGAAAATTGCAAAAGGTAAACGGGTGTCAAGAGATGTTTCCTTTTCTGCTTCATTCATATAGTAAAATTAAATTAGATAATAGTTTCCTAAATTAAATCTTTGGTCGTTGCCTGCTCTTGAAGGTCATAAGTATTATCTTGCCCAAATAATACACACAGACATAAGCAAGGAGGAGAAAAAAGATGCCGATCTGCTGTCTTCACATTCACACACAAACAAATGCAAACTCCATGCTGTCTCTCTGATGGCAACTGAATAGATGGAGGCTCATTCTTTAAGCATTCAGACAGGACTCGGTTAAAGTAGCACTAACTTGCCAGTAGATGTGTCCTCACTAAGAAGAAAGATGTTTGATGTCCTCTTCAAGCTAAAAAAAACATTTGGAAGCAATTGGCCCAGAACTGCCTTTAGTGCAGCACATGACCCAAAAGCTGGTGGTCTTTCTCCAGGGGGGTATTTTTCGTACGTGGATTACTCGTTTAGCCGGATGTAATTGTTGACGATTTGGCCTGATCCTGGATCTGTCGGTTTATTTCGAAACTCTTGCTGGATGTGTTGTCATAGCAGCACATCCAAATCCTCAGACCTGTTCGGAGCAGGTTTGTTCGATGTAAACAAGGATTAGTTCACACACTTAATCAGTGTCCATGCGTGGAATTCATTTACTCATGACTTCACCGTACATGAATGAGCGACCAATTGATATCGGTGCGCAAATTATAAGAAGAGAATTTCATATCGAGAGGGTTTTGCGCGATCGGCAAGATCCTTTATTGCTCCCGGAGGAAATTATTTTTGAAAGATACCGCTTTAGCCGAGGGGGAATATGCACCTTATATTCGAAGTCAAACTCAGCGAAGTCGGGCTCTCACATCCACACAGACAGTAGGCATTGCTTTGAGGTTTTTTGTAAGCGGCACTTTTTTTATATACTGTAGGCGATGCGGAAAATCTAACTAAAAGTGCAGTTTGCCAGCCAATTCTTAAAGTCTGTTTGGCTCTGAAATATTTCCTTCGGGTTGTCATTGTGTTTCCTGGACACCTGCGTGTGCAGACAATAAAAGAGGCGTTTCATGCCATTGCAGGTAGGCAACACACAGGCAAAAACACCCACAGTTCCATAAAGAATCTGACAAGCAGCCTAACATTCTCATTACCCAGATGTGATTGGGACACATGGGACTGATCAGAGTGGAGTTTGATCAAACATTATTTGGAAAATGTACCTCTCCTCCTGATGAATAATCAGACACAGTGTCTTCATCAAGTATTTGACCTTCGTCAATATCTCGTTGGTCAGACACAAGTTCTAGGGATATGACTACCTACGGCACACATTGAGGACAAATATATGCAATGACCATCTGAAATGAAGTGACCACTGCATCCTGCCACTGGTTCTGGGGAGGAGCTTCCCCCCTGGAATGCCCTCACAAACAGGGCAATGGGCATTTTGCTGGAGAGCCAACTCTTCTGCAGGGATTAGGTTTCGACCGCGTGGACCTCCACCTGTTTCTTGCTTGTCTGCCTTATTATTAGCTTTAAAATTAATGTTTTTTATATTATATATGATTATTTATGTTAACAATTCTTTAAATAGTTATATACTAATATTTACCAGTTTGAAGTATATTCTTGTACTTCACTTTAACCTGTTCCCATGTTCTCCTTGTGCTCACGTTTGATCTGGAATTATGACATATTAAATAATAATCACATAGGAAATGAAACGCTGCTTTCAGTAAGTACAATGCACACTACTTAGCGTTTAATTTGTCAGCCACTTTTTGCCATCCGTCTTTTCTGGTTTGGGGGTACTTTTGCAGTGTTACCCCTTGTGCATATTAAATCTTGAAATTCTTCATGTCCTTCGAATGAAAGGTCTTGCGCCACGTGTGTGAAAAAAAAAATGCGCCCATTCTTTCGTCATTTTGTTACAGCCTATCAAAGACTTGCTGATCATGTTTTCTAGACTCAATATATATGGGCTTTTCACTCAGTGCGGGCGCGCGCATTCATCTCGTATGATTAGATCCAGCTAGACTAATCTAATACACGGCTGCGTTTGAAAAACTGACTTATCCCGGATGAGTTTCACCAGCATTAACTCATCCAAGATGAGGCATCTGATCTCGGATGATTTAAGCGATGTACGAAAAATACCCCCCAGGTCAACACAACACATCCTTTAGTCAGTGGTGAGAATGGGCACTTAACCCAAGTACTGGGCGATAAGTCACAATGGGGGGACAGGTCATTCAACAACCACAATCTTGCCTTTTTCTTTAGCTAAAAGATGGAGATTTTACTTATTAGTACATGTACCAGATAGTACTGTAGTTTAAATTAAGATACACTCACCAGCCATTTTATTAGGTACACCTTGCTAGTACCCGGTTGGACCCCCATTTGCATTCAGAACTGTCGTAATTCTTCGTGGCAAAGATTCAACAAGGTGCTGGAAACATTCCTCAGGGATTATGGTCCATATTGACATGATAGCACCACGAGTTGCTGCAGATTTGTCTGTCGCACATCCATGTTATGAATCTCCCGTTCCACCACATCCCAAAGGTGCTCTATGGGATTGAGATGTGGTGACTGTGGAGGCCATTTGAGTCCAGTGAACTCCTTGTCATGTTCAAGAAACCAGTTTGAGATGATCTGAGCTTTGTGACATAGCATGTTATCCTGCAGGAAGGAGCCATCAGAAGATGGCGGCCATAAAGGGATGGACATGGTCAGCAGCAATACTCAGGTATGCTGTATCATTTTAATGATGCTCAGTTGGTACTAAGGGGCCCAAAGTGTGCCAAAAAAATATCCCCCACACCAGTACCAGCTTGAACCGTTGATACAAAGCAGGATGGATCTATGCTTTTATGTTGTTGATGCCGAGTTCCGACTCTGCCATCCAAATGTTGCAGCAGAAATCGAGACTCATCAGACCAGGCAATGCCTTTCCAGTCTTCTAGTGTCCACTAGAAGGATCGGAAACATGGACATTGCTCAAGTCGGACCTCAACAAGCTCGAGGCCTTCCAAATGCGATGCTTGAGACAGATTCTCCGTGTCTCACTCCGTGACCGCCTCCGAAACGAGACAATCAGAGAAAGGTGTGATCAACAGGCATCGATCGCGGAGGAAATTCAAAAACGTCGATTAAGATGGTTCGGCCACGTCTGTAGGATGGATGGAAATCGACTACCGCACAAACTCCTATGGAGAAAACGTCCTCCCGATTGGGGGATACAACAACAAGCACCGAAGATGACATGGTTGAAACACGTAGAGAACGACCTAAAGAACCAGCGACTGACAACAATCGAAGCAAGAACCGTTGCATTCGATCGACTAGCATGGAAGAGTGTGGTGAACAGAGCACGGAATCCAGCGGCACCAACAGCAGCGTATTGGTTAAGAGGTCGACCTCCTTTCCAAACGCCAGCTATGGAATAAAGAAGAAAGAAGAAGTGTCCACTAGTGTCCAATTTTGCTGAGCCCATGTGAATTGTAGTCTCAGTTGCCCATTCTTAGCTGACAGTAGTGTCACCCGCTGTGGTCTGCTGCTGCTGTAGCTCATCTGCTTCAAGGTTTGACATGTTGTGTTTTCAGAGATGCTCTTCTGCACACCTTGGTTGTAACTAGTGCTTATTGGAGTTACTGTTGCCATTCTGTCAGCTTGGACCAGTCTGGCCGTTCTCCTCTGAACTCTGACATAACAAGACATTTTCACCCAGACAATTGCCGCTCACTGGATATTTTCCCTTTTTCTGACCATTCTCTGTAAACCCTAGAGATGTCTGTGTGTGAAAATCCCATTAGATCAGCAGCTTCTGAAATACTCAGACCAGCCCGTCTGGCACCAACAACCATGCCACATTTAAAGTCACTTCAGTCTCCTTTCTTCCCCATTCTGATGCTCGGTTTGAACTTCAGCAGGTCATCCTGACAATGTCTACACGCCAAAATGCATTGAGTTGCTGCCATGTGATTGGCTGATTAAATATCTACGTTAACAACCAGTTGGACAGGTGTACCTAATAAAGTGGCCGCCAAGTGTATATTGATTTCTCCATGGCCCCCTTCATTCATTCAGGCTACCAAGGAGGAAACAATTAAATAGATTTGGCGATTCAATTTCATTTCAAATAATGCTCTTCACTGACTTTGAGGTTTTCATGAGCAACATTTCAAGGAGTAGCCCAGGATGTGATGGTGTCCTGTTGGGGAGGCTAGGGGTAGCATTGTTGCTTTGTGCAGATGATGTTGTCCTTTTTGCCTCTTCAGACTGTGACCTTTGGCATGCAGTTGAGCGTGAATTGGTGCAGATAAGGATCATAAGGAACTCCAAGTCTATAAGATCATGGTTTGGAATGCATTCTCCTGGTGAGGGGGGCAAAACTGCCCTTAATGAAGGAGCGCAAGTGTCTCAGGATCTTGTTCATGAGTGATGGAAAAAGAGAACATGGGATCGACTAATGGATTGGGGTGATGGCATCTGTTCTGCGGGTGCTGTACCCATTTCTGGTGGTGAAGCAGTGAGTTGACAAACCTCTTTGTTTATCCATCCCTATCTCCACCTATAGTCATGAGCCATTAGTAATGACAGACAGAAGGAGATTATGAGTGCAAACTGTCAGAACTGAGGTTTCATTGCACGGTGGTTGGGCTGACACTCCATGATAGGATGAGAAGCTTAGCAATTTGGGAGAGCCGCTACTCTACTCCTTAGGATTGAGAGGAGGTGGTTGAGATGGTTTAGGCAGCTCTCACTAGAGTTGCTCCAGGCATTTGGCAACTCCCCAGGCAGATACGCGGTCCAGTCCCACCTTCTGGAAATGACCCTCTATATGCCACAGCCAGTTGTTACGTGGGCGACCCCTTGGCCTGATCCAGCCACTCGGGTCCTCAACAATGAGGATCTTACGAGCTCGATCACCCTCGGGGAAACGCGCCACATGGCAGTAGTGCTGTAACTGACGCTCATTAAAAATAATTTTGTCTCTTTTCAAGTCAGAACACCATTGTAGATAAAGCTGTACAACTGCAGTATCAGAATAAAGGTAGCATTCAATTGGAGCTACTCATCAATGTTCCTGCTAAGAAATAAAGTAATAATAACCGGAACATTGCTGCTGATTGACCTTTAACACAACAGTCATGGAAACGTTCCTGATTATCTTGTACTAGCTGTGTAAGCCCGTGCTGTAAAAAGCCTGGGGTCCTAAAAACTATTGAAATCATCAGAAAAAAATTGAGATGTCAGGCAATTGAAAGGAACTACTCTGGGCATCTCTCTCCTAGTAGGATTAGTTTTCCCGACGTGCTCACATCGCTTGTGCATTAGCGGCGGCAGGAAAAGTAAAAGGGAAACATTTTGCTGATGTGCTCGCCACACTTCTGTTAATAGCGGCTAAGCGAGTGACTTTCTTTGGAGGTTTCATTTTGCCGACATGCTCGCCTCGCTTGTGTATCCTCGGAAGTGGAGCCCTGACCATGACGCCACCTCTCACTTCCAAGCTGGACAGACAGACTCACACACTTCCACGTGTAGATGTTTATATGTAAGACCAGTGTAACCGATCCACTTGACTTGAGCATTCCTAGTCTTCATCCTCTTTCTCTGTACGTTTGCCATTCGTTTGCTCAGAGGTTGATGCGCTTGCTGCTCTTCTTTTCTCCACCCTAGCGGCCCGCTTCTTCTCTTCTTTCGTCGGCATCTTTTCATGTTAAAACTGATCAAGTCAGTGTTTGTGTTGCAATTACTTTGTATGTTTTCTTTAATTTTTCACTTAAGCTGGCACTTAAGTCTTCAATCTGCTTCAAGAATGATTTAAGATATGAAGAGGTGTAGGGGAAGTGATGGCGAAGGTGGTAGGGATGAGAACAGATGCCGCCCTGCTGCCCGCTGCCGAGAGTTGATTCTACAATAAAATAAAAATAAAAAGAGTAACACAAATTATCACCCCAAAAGTGGATAGTAGATATCACATAGTTCAAAGTTCAAAGTTTATTGTCATGTGCACAGTAAGGAAACATGTTTCCCTGTACAATGAAATTCTTTCTTTGCAGTCAGAAAGAAAGACACCAAACGACAAAACCAACGTATAAAGATAAACATAAATAATAAGTAGCAGATAGATAATAAGTAACAGAGGCAGCATAAAGTATAAAAACAGAATAGAAATATAAAGTGTAATGTGCAGGTAAATGTGTGATGGACAAGTCAACAACAACAACAACAACATTTATTTATATAGCACATTTTCATACAAATAATGTAGCTGAGGGCAGCATGGTGGCGCAGTGGGTAGCGCTGCTGCCTAGCAGTTGGAAGATCTGGGGACCTAGGTTCACTTCCCGGGTCCTCCCTGCGTGGAGTTTGCATGTTCTCCCCGTGTCTGCGTGGGTTTTCTCCGGGCGCTCCGTTTTCCTCCCACAGTCCAAAGACATGCAGGTTAGGTGGATTGGCGATTCTAAATTGGCCCTAGTGTGTGCTTGGTGTGTGGGTGTGTTTGTGTGTGTCCTGCGGTGGGTTGGCACCCTGCCCGGGACTGGTTCCTGCCTTGTGCCCTGTGTTGGCTGGGATTGGCTCCAGCAGACCCCCGTGACCCTGTGTTCGGATTCAGTGGGTTGGAAAATGGATGGATGGATATTGTAACTCAAAGTTCTTATACTTATACAAAGTCAAATACAGTTACAGTTGTGTGAGGTCGATAGAATGAGGTGGCCCACGGTTATAAACTCCAGTCAGTTATTTAGGAGTCTAATGGCCTTGGGACAGAAAGAGTTCTTTAGCCTGGAAGTCCTGCATTTCATACTTTTATACCTCCTGCCTGAGGGTAGAAGTGTGAACAGTTCGTGTTGGTGGTGAGTCGAGGCCATTCTCCTGCGGACTCTGCAGTTGTAGATGCTCTGCAGAGAGGGCAGTGGAGTCCCGGTGATCTTCTCAGCAGTCTTTACCACTCTCTGCAGGCGTTTGCGCCCCATAGCAGTAGTGTTACCGCACCACCTGGTGATGCAGCTGGTCAAGATGCTCTCAACAATGCAGCTGTAAAAGTTGCAGAGGATCTTAGTCGACATACCAAACTTCCTCAGCCTCCTATAAAAGTACAGCCGCTGCTGAGCCCTCTTGACCAGCTGTGTGGTGTGAAGTGTCCAAGTGAGGTCCTTACTGATGTAGACACCCAGGTATTTAATGCCGCTCACCCTCTCCACTTCAAGCCCTCGGATGAACAGTGGCCGGTGAGGTCTCCTCTCCTTCCTCATGTCCACTATCATCTTCTTCGTCTTGTCTGTGTTGAGGGTGAGGTTGTTGCCCTCACACCATGATGCCAGACTGTCCACCTCCCTCCTGTTGGCCGTCTCATCCCCACCAGTGATGCATCCTATCACTGCAGTGTTGTCTGCGAACTTTAGGATGATGTTATCTTTGTGGGAGGCGACACAGTCCTGGTTGAACAGGGTGTAGAGGATGGAGCTGAGGACGCATCCCTGTAGGGTGCCTGTGTTTGTGATAATGGTGGCTGAAATCCTTTTACCAATCCTGACAGACATAGTATACGTCAAACAAATTTCAGGTCAATTGGTCAAACAGTTTGTGAGATACAGGTGATTTGAAATCCTGGACAGACAAACAAACAGCCACGGTACTGTATCATGTATAAAGATATGGAATTTTTGGGCACTAAAAGCTAAAGTCATTTGTAGACAATTTGTGGTGGTGAATACATTTCTAAATGAACTGTCAAATTACTAAATAGAAAGTAACGTCTATCATCCACAGGGTGTTTAATTTATGAATATATATGTTTAATATATGTTTAATTTATATAAATCTGTCAAAACCATGGGGATGAAACCTTTACGTATTTAATTTATCAATCTGAGTACAAGAAAAGAAAGAAATTTAAAAACACAAAAAATGTAAACTTTAAAAGCAAAAGATATAAAAATGCAAAGTTTCAAATAAAATATCAGAGATAGAAATCAAAATATAAAGCAAAAAAAATTGTAATTAAGCAAATCCAGACATAATAACATGATTGGAAGATAAAACTTTATTGCCCAATATAGCCAAAAAAAAAATCCAAAACACCAAACAGAAATTCAGAATCTAAAAGGCCAAACCAGAATGGGCACATAAAACACACAGAGCAAAAGAGAAAATATACGTAATGCATACGTGTGCACATTTAGATAGATAGATAGATAGATAGATAGATAGATAGATAGATAGATAGATAGATAGATAGATAGATAGATAGATAGATAGATAGATAGATAGATAGATAGATAGATAGATAGATAGATAGCATAGTTGGCAGGATAGATAGATAGATAGATAGATAGATAGATAGATAGATAGATAGATAGATAGATAGATAGATAGATAGATAGATAGATAGATAGCATAGTTGGCAGGATAGATAGCGTAGTTGGCAGGATAGATAGATAGATAGATAGATAGATAGATAGATAGATAGATAGATAGATAGATAGATAGATAGATAGATAGATAGATAGATAGATAGATAGATAGATAGATAGCATAGTTGGCAGGATAGATAGATAGATAGATAGATAGATAGATAGATAGATAGATAGATAGATAGATAGATAGATAGATAGATAGATAGATAGATAGTGTAGTTGGCAGGATCAGATAGATAGATAGATAGATAGATAGATAGATAGATAGATAGATAGATAGATAGATAGATAGATAGATAGATAGATAGATAGCGTAGTTGGCAGGATAGATAGATAGATAGATAGATAGATAGATAGATAGATAGATAGATAGATAGATAGATAGATAGATAGATAGATAGATAGATAGATAGATAGATACAGTGGTGTGAAAAACTATTTGCCCCCTTCCTGATTTCTTATTCTTTTGCATGTTTGTCACACAAAATGTTTCTGATCATCAAACACATTTAACCATTAGTCAAATATAACACAAGTAAACACAAAATGCAGTTTTTAAATGATGGTTTTTATTATTTAGGGAGAAAAAAAATCCAAACCTACATAGCCCTGTGTGAAAAAGTAATTGCCCCCTTGTTAAAAAATAACCTAACTGTGGTGTATCACACCTGAGTTCAATTTCCGTAGCCACCCCCAGGCCTGATTACTGCCACACCTGTTTCAATCAAGAAATCACTTAAATAGGAGCTGCCTGACAAAGAGAAGTAGACCAAAAGTACCTCAAAAGCTAGACATCATGCCAAGATCCAAAGAAATTCAGGAACAAATGAGAACAGAAGTAATTGAGATCTATCAGTCTGGTAAAGGTTATAAAGCCATTTCTAAAGCTTTGGGACTCCAGCGAACCACAGTGAGAGCCATTATCCACAAATGGCAAAAACATGGAACAGTGGTGAACCTTCCCAGGAGTGGCCGGCCGACCAAAATTACCCTAAGAGCGCAGAGACGACTCATCCGAGAGGTCACAAAAGACCCCAGGACAACGTCTAAAGAACTGCAGGCCTCACTTGCCTCAATTAAGGTCAGTGTTCACGACTCCACCATAAGAAAGAGACTGGGCAAAAACGGCCTGCATGGCAGATTTCCAAGACGCAAACCACTGTTAAGCAAAAAGAACATTAGGGCTCGTCTCAATTTTGCTAAGAAACATCTCAATGATTGCCAAGACTTTTGGGAAAATACCTTGTGGACTGATGAGACAAAAGTTGAACTTTTTGGAAGGCAAATGTCCCGTTACATCTGGTGTAAAAGGAACACAGCATTTCAGAAAAAGAACATCATACCAACAGTAAAATATGGTGGTGGTAGTGTGATGGTCTGGGGTTGGTTTGCTGCTTCAGGACCTGGAAGGCTTGCTGTGATAGATGGAACCATGAATTCTACTGTCTACCAAAAAATCCTGAAGGAGAATGTCCGGCCATCTGTTCGTCAACTCAAGCTGAAGCGATCTTGGGTGCTGCAACAGGACAATGACCCACAACACACCAGCAAATCCACCTCTGAATGGCTGAAGAAAAACAAAATGAAGACTTTGGAGTGGCCTAGTCAAAGTCCTAACCTGAATCCAATTGAGATGCTATGGCATGACCTTAAAAAGGCGGTTCATGCTAGAAAACCCTCAAATAAAGCTGAATTACAACAATTTTGCAAAGATGAGTGGGCCAAAATTCCTCCAGAGCGCTGTCAAAGACTCATTGCAAGTTATCGTAAACGCTTGATTGCAGTTATTGCTGCTAAGGGTGGCCCAACCAGTTATTAGGTTCAGGGGGCAATTACTTTTTCACACAGGGCCATGTAGGTTTGGATTTTTTTTTCTCCCTAAATAATAAAAACCACCATTTATAAACTGCATTTTGTGTTTACTTGTGTTATATTTGACTAATGGTTAAATGTGTTTGATGATCAGAAACATTTTGTGTGACAAACATGCAAAAGAATAAGAAATCAGGAAGGGGGCAAATAGTTTTTCACACCACTGTAGATAGATAGATAGATAGATAGATAGATAGATAGATAGATAGATAGATAGATAGATAGATAGATAGATAGATAGATAGTGTAGTTGGCAGGATCAGATAGATAGATAGATAGATAGATAGATAGA
The DNA here is from genome assembly GCF_900747795.2 of Erpetoichthys calabaricus. Classification (NCBI taxonomy): domain Eukaryota; kingdom Metazoa; phylum Chordata; class Cladistia; order Polypteriformes; family Polypteridae; genus Erpetoichthys; species Erpetoichthys calabaricus. Next base: position 11,639,718 of record NC_041408.2, on the reverse strand, counting down.
TAGATAGATAGATAGATAGATAGATAGATAGATAGATAGATAGATAGATAGATAGATAGATAGATAGATAGATACTTTATTAATCCCAAGGGGAAATTCACATACTTCAGCAGCAGCATACTTATAAAGAAAATATTAAATTAAAGAGTGATAACAATGCAGGTATAACAGACAATAACTTTGTATAATATTAACGTTTACCCCCCCGAACCCCCCCCCCCCCCGGTGGAATTGAAGAGTCGCATAGTGTGGGGGAGGAACGATCTCCTCAGTCTGTCAGTGGAGCAGGACGGTGAAAGCAGTCTGTTGTTGAAGTTGCTCCTCTGTCTGGAGATGATCCTGTTCAGTGGATGCAGTGGATTCTCCATGATTGACAGGAGTCTGCTCAGCGCCCGTCGCTCTGCCACAGATGTCAAACTGTCCAGCTCCGTACCTACAATAGAGCCTGCCTTCCTCACCAGTTTGTCCAAGCGTGAGGCGTCCCTCTTCTTTATGCTGCCTCCCCAGCACACCACCGCGTAGAAGAGGGCACTCACAACAACCGTCTGATAGAACATCTGCAGCATCTTATTGCAGATGTTGAAGGATGCCAGCCTTCAAGCCTTTAATGCTTTTAAGGCGCATCACAAACATTTGTGGTATTTTATATCCTTAATTGAAAAGTTAAAAAAGAGAAATTTTCTCACTAACAGAATGTTTTTCTAAGCAGAATATCGGTCAGACCCTCGATTTTTGGAGTAAAACCAAACCATCAGCAGATAAAATCATACAGTAAATGTAATAAAAGCGAATCAAATGCACTTGATTTGTTCACAGGCAGCCAAGAGAAGTACGAGGGGGGGACCCAAAAATAAAGAGAATTTTTTTTTTAACAATCGTATTGTACCGTCACCCCGGGAGAACAACCAAACCCTGGGTTGCTGCACAATCAGAAAACCACTAGAGTAAAGCAGTTTGTTATCGAAAAGCTTTCGGGGTAACGTGACCAACGCTCGTCCTTTTATTTGACCCCTGACTACATGCCCCAGCTCAGCATCAGACAATAAGCATTACCGCAATGAAGAAGTGGAAAAACTATATACATATATATTTACATGCAGACAAAAAACAAACAAACAAGTACCTAATATAGAATTAAAACAACCTTTCACAGATTAGGGGTGAGATGTTCTCACTTAAGAGAAACCGGTTTCCCAAACTGGTTTACTGTCTTTACTGTTCTTGAGCAAAGTGGAAGCCTCACGGAATACGCCAGCCGCTGAGCTGATAACAAAAAAGTTCTGTCCTACCGGTCCAAAGAAGTTGGTCTTCAGAGACGCGTCTCCCTCGTGTCGCTGAGGGAAAAGAATTGAAAACCAATCCTTCCAGCAGGTGTATACTTGGCGTTACCTCGCTGCTTCCCCTTGCTCCACCGCACAATCTATCTCTCTATCTCCCCTTCTTTTCCGGTTTAAAGTCTTCAGCACCAACCGTCCTGTCCGTGTTGTGACCTCCCCCTTATAGGTGTATTTTCAGTAACCACTTTTCTTGAAGTGCACCTTAAGGAGCCAGAAACTGCCAACGGGACAATAGCACATGTGGCACCCGCTACAGTATATTTCTCAGGACATTTCCAAAATGTAATCACCCCCCAAAATACTCCCTCCTGAGATGCAATACACTTGTCCCACCGCTTTTTCCGTTGTTCAGAACTGTTCTGCAAAGTGATCGTCGTTTGCTTCTTGACGTCCTCTACATCCCGAAAACGCTTTCCTTTAAGGTCCGTTCTTCATTCTTGGAAAGAAGAAAAAAATGCAGAGTGCAAGGTCCAGGGAGTAGAGGGGGGCAGTGGAAAACCGTTGTCTTTCGTGAGAAACTGCCGCACACTCAATGCTGCGTTGTCATGATGCAGAAGACACAATTTGGCTTGTGTTCTCCACTCTGCGTCACTCAATCACTTGAGCACTTCAAGGACGCCGCTCGGCCAAGTGATGCACCTAGCGGCGAACGTCGGAACTAACGTCCCTCCAGCCTCCAGAAAAAAATTCTCGTTATCTCGTATATACGGTATGTAAAACGTAAAGCATCATTGAATGCTACTTTAGCATATATTCAGATAGACTATAAAGGCACCGTATAAATAAAATGTATTATTAATTATTATTATTATTATTATTATTATAAACAGAATATTCCTTTAACTCTTTCAGGGCGAATGTTGACTTCTGTGAAAACGGAGGTGGTAATCAACAAGACGCGCCATTACGGTTTACTCTGACTCCCGTTGCTAGAAGGAAAGTTAGCTTCATTGGCTTGACGGAGATTCTCTGTGCTTGCACATGTAGTGAAGAGCAAACAACGGCGAAAACGGCATCAGCCTCTGGCGAGAGGTCAAAGCGAATGCATAAAGCAAAATACTCCATGGACGACGTTTGGCATATTATCGCCGAAATGGACTCTGACTCGTCAGACTCTGAATTTTGATACAAGTGATCGAAAACGAACGTGAGCTACCAGCATCAGCTGATCACAGTGCTGAACGGGTTCATGTAGCTGACGCACCTAAGGCAACGTTTGCATGGGAGGACCGCCATTTACAATGACAAGAGGTAGAAACCCGATTGCGACGCACTCTGACTGCATACGGCTCCAGCTGGGCACGCATTCCTGACGAACTGGCAGCCACAGCATGTAGCAACAAACGTTTTATGTTGATTTCTGTGTGAAACCTTTGCTTTGGGTGCTATTCAGAAAACTGCGTTTTTTGGCAAAAATATTCAGCCCTCAAAAAGTTACATTACTGACCCGAGATAAGCATAGCGTATCGTAATGTCAATAATCCTAGTGGACCTGCGGAAAACGTCACGGCACAATTACCTGATTGACCTGCCATGACTGGCGTGTGCCATTAGTCACAGGTAAGCTGTAAAGAAGGAGCCCTGCATTAGTGTCCCCAATTATGGGACACGACAGAGAATCGGATTTTGCTGTGCATTAATTGATTCGTCTAATTGAAATTTGCTTAAGGGGCATTTATCAGCAAAGGCATCTCTTGAACAAAAATATATATTTGCATATGAATCACATTAGAGCATAAACAAAGATGGCATGGCAATAGCAATTAAGCTCTAATGACAATACGAAATGCCACTCGTCTGACAGAAAGCAGCTGCTCAGACAAAGGCCGTCTATCGCTACAAAGCAAGAGAAGCGCACTTTAATTGCTTTGACTTTATGGCATTGTGATCAATAATGAGACGAGTATAACAATAGCCGGCAGTACAAAGCTTTAATATGTTTTTCACAAAAGTGAAAAATATATTTCCATTAGAAAAAAAAAAAATCATTCTTATACTTAAGGCTGGAAAAAGATAATATCAGCACAACCTGGAAATAATGGCAACCAAATTTTCTCTTTTCATTTCACTTCACTGAGACAGGAACACTGTATGGTCTTTGACGTTTTATTCTATAAAATGATTAACAAAGCTTCAAGTGCTCTTTTCCAGTTTTTAGAACCAAGTCTACATTAGCTTCAGTAATTTCAATTATTTATCAGCAAGAATGCATAGTGAAAGCTCACTGCTTTCTATATAGATTTATTCAATTAAACTGAGCCATCCTTCCACTCTTTGTCAGGACTAATTTAATTGTTCAATTTGACCAGTGTTGGAAATTTGGTGACGTTATTTTAAAATGTTTTTTTTTATGACAGCCACCATTTTGTGTGTCTGGTTGCTGTGAAGCTGCGTGGTTGCTAGGCATGTGATGCATGTTGCCATGTGACCGGTGACATCATAGCAGCCATGATATATAAGATGGCTGCTTGCCCTGAAAAGCAGTTGAATGATAAAGCAAATGCTGAAGTGGGGGGTGGGGGTGTCATTTGTTTGGACTTCTGTTAGTCCAGGTTATGTTTTTGAATTAAAAACCTTTAAGAAATTGTAGAAAGCTGGTGGATGCGCTCCACCCAACCTGAAATTTCCTGAGATTATAGGCCTTCCTGTGTTCCATTCTTTGTGGATTTTAGGAAGCATGTACAGGTGCTGGTCATAAAATTAGAATATCATGACAAAGTTGATTTATTTCAGTAATTCCATTCAAAAAGTGAAACTTGTATATTAGATTCATTCATTACACACAGACTGATGTATGTCAAATGTTTATTTCTTTTTATTTTGATGATTATAACTGACAACTAATGAAAGTCCCAAATTCAGTATCTCGGAAAATTCGAATATCAATTAAGACCAATGCAAAAAAAGGATTTTTAGAAATGTTGGCCAACTGAAAGGTATGAACATGAAAAGTACGAGCATGTACAGCACTCAATATTTAGTTGGGGCTCCTTTGGCCTGGATTACTGCAGCAATGCGGCGTGGCATGGAGTCGATCAGTCTGTGGCACTGCTCAGGTGTTATGAGAGCCCATGTTGCTCTGATAGTGGCCTTCAGCTCTTCTGAATTGTTGGGTCTGGCGTATTGCATCTTCCTCTTCACAATACCCCATAGATTTTCTATGGGGTTAAGGTCAGGCGAGTTTGCTGGCCAATCAAGAATAGGGATACCATGGTCCTTAAACCAGGTACTGGTAGCTTTGGCACTGTGTGCAGGTGCCAGGTCCTGTTGGAAAATGAAATCTGCATCTCCATAAAGTTCGTCAGCAGCAGGAAGCATGAAGTGCTCTAAAACTTCCTGGTAGACGGATGCGTTGACTTTGGACCTCAGAAAACACAATGGACCAACACCAGCAGATGACATGGCACCCCAAACCATCACTGACTGTGGAAACTTTACACTGGACCTCACGCAACGTGGATTCTGTGCCTCTCCTCTCTTCCTCCAGACTCTGCCACCTTGATTTCCAAAGGAAATGTAAAATTTACTTTCATCAGAGAACATAACTTTGGACCACTCAGCAGCAGTCCAAAGGCGAGACGCTTCTGACGCTGTCTGTTGTTCAAGAGTGGCTTGACACAAGGAATGCGACAGCTGAAACCCATGTCTTGCATACGTCTGTGTGTGGTGGTTCTTGAAGCACTGACTCCAGCTGCAGTCCACTCTTTGTGAATCTCCCCCACATTTTTGAATGGGTTTTGTTTCACAATCCTCTCCAGGGTGCGGTTATCCCTATTGCTTGTACACTTTTTTCTACCCCATCTTGTCCTTCCCTTTGCCTCTCTATTAATGTGCTTGGACACAGAGCTCTGTGAACAGCCAGCCTCTTTAGCAATGACCTTTTGTGTCTTGCCCTCCTTGTGCAAGGTGTCAATGGTCGTCTTTTGGACAACTGTCCAGTCAGCAGTCTTCCCCATGATTGCGTAGCCTACAGAACTCGACTGAGAGACCATTTAAAGGCTTTTGAGTTAATTAGCTGATTAGAGTGTGGCACCAGGTGTCTTCAATATCGAACCTTTTCACAATATTCTAATTTTCCGAGATACTGAATTTGGGACTTTCATTAGTTGTCAGTTATAATCATCAACATTAAAAGAAATAAACATTTGATTAAACATCAGTCTGTGTGTAATGAATGAATCTAATATACAAGTTTCACTTTTTGAATGGAATTACTGAAATAAATCAACTTTGTCATGATATTCTAATTTTATGACCAGCACCTGTAGAAGTAGCCCGTTTTAGGGGTTCTCAGGAATTAAACTGTTTACAAGATCCCTGATGTCAAGAGGAAAGCTGCTCACTAACTTTTTTAGTTCCTTCTTGTAGAGATCTGTGGGGTCTTCCTAATGCATAGTATTGGACAATTGTCTTTGTGCCTCCTGTATATAATCTGATGTGTTCATGATAACTAAAGCACCCCCTTTGTCTGCTGGTTTGATGATGATTTCTGGATTTTCCCTTAGTGAATGTATGGCTTGCCGCTCATCCACAGTAATGTTTTTTTCTATTCGATTTTGCTGTCTGTTTCAGATCCCTGTTTTCACTCTCCGTCAGAAGCAGTCTATATAATTAGGCCTACCCAGGGTGGAGTTTCTGTGAGCTTCTGGTGTCCATGTGGATTTATTAGTAGGGTTGTTGGTTCCTGTGTGTCACCGTTTTCTTTCTTGTGGAAAAATTCTTTAAGCCTGAGTTTTCTGAAGAATTCTTCCATATCACTGCAGTCTGATGTTGTCAATGGGCTTTGCAGGACAATATGAGCGTCCCTTTGTAAGAACTGAAATCTCTGCTTCATTTGGTGCGTATGAGGAGATATTAACAATGCAGGTCTGTTGCTCTTTGTTTTTTTGCTATTAAGTGTCCAGCTTTCTCTCATAGTCTATGCAGCTTTTTCTTTTTATTGACAATAAGGAGTTTCTGGAGACTTTTGTAATAGAGATGGAGCTCCTCTACCATCTCCTGCCTGTCATTTCCAAGGAGCAGGATGAGGTCTTGGATCTCTCCTTGCATGTTCTTTTTGATGTTATAGAAAATTTGGATTAAGTGGTTTCTTATTGGGCGGCGCAGTGGGTAGCGCTGCTGCCTCGCAGTTGGGAGACCTGGGGACCCGGGTTCGCTTCCCGGGTCCTCCCTGCGTGGAGTTTGCATGTTCTCCCCGTGTCTGAGTGGGTTTCCTCCGGGATCTCCGGTTTCCTCCCACAGTCCAAAGACATGCAGGTTAGGTGGATTGGCGAGTCTAAATTGGCCCTAGTGTGTGCTTGGTGTGTTTGTGTGTGTCCTGTGGTGGGTTGGTGCCCTGCCCGGGATTGGTTCCTGCCCTGTGTTGGCTGGGATTGGCTCCACCAGACCCCCGTGACCCTGTGTTCGGATTCAGCGGGTTGGAAAATGGATGGATGGATGGATTGATGGTTTCTTATCCTTGCAGATGTCCTAGAACAAAGTTGCTCTGCAAACCGAGTATTTATTAGTGTGTATGGTTGGATTCCTTATCATGATGCCTTTCCAGATAAGATTTTCCTTTTTGCATTTTGTTAAGAAGATGATGTTGCTGTCCATGTGTGCCAGTTTCTTCCACTGGGTCTTCAATTCCATGTAGTAGCGGTACATTTCGGGGTCTTGTATGTCCATAGTACTGTGTTAGCCATTATGAACGTAGTGAGAAGTCAAGCAAAATGACCCCTTTTATTGGCTACCTAAAAAGATGTGATCTTTCAAGGCAACTAAGGTACCTTCTTCAGGCAAGATGTAATACAGAAACTGGAGTTCCCTGTGTTTATATACACACTAGGACAAGTAACAACATTGGTAAATCTTTAAGTGAGACATCTTAAATGTAAGAAATCAAATGGACCTCTTCAAGCTAAGATTCATTTAACAAGAGAGAAGAACAATCTATGGTCAAGATCTTTGGATAAGATAACTGTCTAACAAAGTCTTCTGAAGTTTCTGATGAGTTTCTTCAATACAATGTGGGTCTGTAGACGGGTTGTCTGGGTCAGTAAAATTTACCCTTCACAAGTTTCCAACTGTGTCATGTTTTTGATGAACTCATTTTAAAGTCACAGACTCGATCCACTGGACTGATTCCCTTCATAATATTAAACACTTCAGTCAGGTCTCCTCTTAATCTCCTTTTACTTAAACTGAGGAGGCTCAGCTCTTTTCATCTTTCCTCCTAACTCATCCCCTGTAGCCCTGAATCAGCCTAGTTGCTCTTTTCTGGACTTTTTCTTGTGCTGCTATGACCTTTTTGTAGCCTGAAGACCCAAACTGCACACAGGACTCCAGATGAGGCCTCACCAGCATGTTATAAAGCTTCAGCAGAACCTCCTGTGACTTGTACTCCACACATCAAGGCGCTATATAACCTGACATTCTGTTAGCCTTCTTAATGGTTTCTGAACTCTGTCTGGTAGTTGATCATGTTGAGTCCACTATGACTCCTAAATCCTTCTCATAAGGTGGACTTTTGATTTTTCCAACCGCCCATTGTGTATTCAAACATCACATTTGTACACATGTGTAACACTTTACATGTTCTTGCAATGTTTGTATAGTTATGACCTGCACGTTTTTTTGGGGTTTTTTTTGTGCTGTGGCAGGTGGCTGGGTGTGGTCATCAGCCGCCTGCCTATTTAAGGAGCCGCCTCCCTTCAATCAAGGCTGGAGTCGGGTGAGGAGGTGGACGAGGTCGGAGAGGAGGCGGCAAGGAGAGGCCTGAGAGAGAGAGAAGAAGAAAGAGAGGTGGCTTACTGAAGCCTGGACTTTGGGGAGACTGTGGGGGTTTGTGTTTGGTGGCGGTGCACTTATTGACTTGTACTATAATAGTGTAATTAAACGTGTGGTGATGGCTGGAAATGTGTCTGCCTATCTGTGTCCGGGCCACCCAATCCACAGTGCATTTACTTCTATGATCTCCAGGACCTCATCATCCAGAAATGCTGGTCTGATAAGGTTAATCAAAGAGCTGCTCTGCCTTTTAATTGTAATGGTGGTCTGCCCTGTGACTCCCAGGTGTGTCTTTGCACCCATCTGTATCATGACTTAGTACTGGTAGAGAAGGAACTTGATTGGTCCCTCTTTCTCATTTTCTGTTTGGAAGTTTCTTGTTCTGCAGTTTCTTTCAGCCCTCTGTCTTTCCCTGAAATTGTGCTTTAGATTGTGTCATATCTAGGTGGGCAGTGTGGCGCAGTGGTTGGGGCTTTGGACTTTTGACCCTGCGGCTGTTGGTTCAAATCCTGTTACTGACACCGTGAGCAGATCACTTGACCTGCCTGCGCTCCAATTGGACAACAAAAATACAATGTAACCAATTGGATCGCCTTGGATAAAGGTGTCAGCCCAATAAATGTTCTACAGTATATTGTTGATAGCTTTCTGTATCTGGTTGTCTTCAGTCTTCTATTTTGTAGCCCAGATACCTACTGTTTTTAAATATATCTATTATGTCATGTTGTATTGGGGCACATAATATCTCCTTCTGTAACTGAAGTTAGTCCTGTCATTTTACAATGAAACATTTTATAGTTGTGTAAAGACTCTATTTTGGACAAGTGAGATGATGCTTATTTTTGTACAGTTAGCAATCTCTTTATCTACTCTATTCTTTTTCTATTAGTTAAAGATGGCTAGTATACTAAAAGGAAAAAGAAAAACTCTAATTCTGCCAGATGTTTCGCCTTTTCTAGGCTTCCTCAGTGGCACCTAATTATAAGCATGATATAATAAGGATGAAGTAGCAAAAGAAACCCATTTGCTATATTCAGAAAATGGAATTCCTTTTAAGTTAATGCCTGGGTATAGTGAATGGGAGTCTCATCCAGGTGTGCCCAGCCCACAGGAGGCCCTGGCAGGATAGGGATTTCTGACAATGAAGAAAAGGAACCGTCTTGTTCCCCTCCGAAATACAGTGGTTCCCTCTTCCCATTCTTTAATTGCATTGGCCTCCCGGTCGGGTAATGTACCATGCCCTGTTCCAGTCAGGATGCCAGTCCATGCCTGTCGTCCCTTGCAGTGTATACATAATAAATACAATAGAACTTTTTTGCTGTTTTATTCCAGAAATACAGAAAATCAAACACTCCTGGAAAATAAGAACAACCTGGTTATTATATATTCATTGAAGAGAGAAAATAAAAACCAAAAAAACGCAGTACTAGCAACAGAGGCTGTAATTAAATGGTCTACAGCCAAGCAATAATTCACAGGTATTGAAGGCCGCAGCATCTCAGATGATCCTGATGTGTAGTCATAAATAATAATAAACTCCAAATTGATCACTGAATGTGCTCTACTATGCACACAATATGTTAGGAAAGGCAAAAGCTAAGCAGTAAAAGTGAATAAAACCAAATTAGTTTCCAAGATCATACAGTATATAGCTGCTGTTAAAGCCACTCTGTGATACTCTTAACAGTCCAGCATTAAAGTTTACATTCTAATTGCTTGTAGAGGAGGAGAATCTTCATATACACCAGTCAGCAAAATGTCATAGAAGAACTTGGCTGCACTTCAGATTTGGGGGGGGGCAGATATTTTGCAATTTATTGACAGTAAATGTAGATTCCTATTCATTGGAAATTAAAACTTTTAAAAATATTACAAAGTCGGAGTTTAAAAACAACAGAAATTACATCTCTACCTAGTGGAGTCATAACTCTATGAATACCGTATATGCTCACGTTTAAGTTCTCCCGCGGATAAGTTGGGGCTTCATTTTTACCGTATAATTTCATTTATAATTTTATAATGTCGAATGCGAAAAACTCACGCTATTGGTGTAAGAGGTTACGCAGGGTTTCGGAATTTCCCATAAGGCCAACAGAAGCCATGGCTTAGGGCGCAGCAGTCAGGGGGGCGTATATACAGAAGAAACAACAACCAAATATTTACACATTTTTCAGTATTGTTTTGAAAAGGCCATATAAAATGCTGTTTTTTAAATTTACATCCATATACATTAAATAAATTGAGCGGTACATTTACGTTGCCCATCTCTACAGCTTGCGCTGTCTTGCTCGGTCACAGGCAAAAAGCTTTTGCTATTTCTCTCTCACACATTTGGCGCAAACCATGTGTTAAAGGAAAATTCCAGATTTGGCGTTACAATAGTGATTCATTACGCTCATATCGCTTGACTTCTACATATCTACTGATAGTAGTAGAAGAAGTTAGGAGCAGGTGCTGATACAGCGCATTGCCGCACTCACCACATGACAAACCAACTCAGGATCCCAGATTGGGACCCGAGTGCAGCCATGCAACGGGTGACACGTCAGCACCAAACACATTTTTCAGATGGAGTAGAACCAGTGGGAGGTTTTTTATGGTGGCCGGAGTGCCAATTCTGCCACCAACCCCTAGGTTTCTCCCTGCAGGTTGGAGGGCCTACATGCAGGGATGGATGGAGATTAACATCATAACCTGCAATTGCTCCGTCCATCCTGGATAAGGGCCTCGCTCAAGGGCCCAACGAAGTAGTCACTTCTGGGTGACTTACTGGGATTCGAACCGGCCACCTTCCGATTACCAGTACAAATCAGAGCCACCACTCTGCCCTACTGATAGTAGGTACGTAAAATATATCGTTACTACTTTTATATACTGTTTAGTTTACTTGGGGCCGTAAGCAGAAAAAGTTGACAGGGGTGTCCGCCAAATTATAAGTGGGGCTGAGATTTTTATTACAAAACATGAAACATACACAACTTATGGCTAGTTTATGCAGCATCATTTAATGTGGTGTCATGCAAGTTTGACACAAAATGCTAAATATTTCAGTAAAATTCTGTAATGTCAGATGAGAATCGATGTAAATCCTTTGCATTTCATGTCAATTTTATTTGCTGTTTTTCTTATTGAATACGCCATCTGGGTGAATAATTTGAACTAACCAAAGAAGTAATCGTCGAAGTGGCTACGAGAAAAAGGACTACAAACAGTTTATCCAAACATTGACATTTTATTAAGAATGTTTGTCTGCACTGCGGTGGGTTGGCACCCTGCCCGGGACTGGTTCCTGCCTTGTGCCCTGTGTTGGCTGGGATTGGCTCCAGCAGGCCCCCGTGACCCTGTGTTCGGATTCAGCGGGTTGGAAAATGGATGGATGGATGGATGTGTGTCTGAACGCCAGTGACGAATTCCTCGGCTGAAAGGTCGTCGTCTTCTCTGAAAAGAATCGAGGATCATTTAAGATCTCCGATGCAGCAAAATAAGCTGAATGCCCTTGCACTTCTTTGCATTGAAGCAGATTTAACAAGATCTGTCGAATTTAATGAAACAATGGAAGCCTTTTCATGGACAAAAGTGTGAAGGAAGAAACTCTAGTACTGTAGGGATTTAAGACGACTTGAAGAAGTTTAATGGAAAGTTTTTTTTTTTGTAGGTGTTAATGGTATGCAATTTCATAAGTCGTGTAATAGGGTAGTTTTGAATTAAAAATTTTAATGTGGTTCAAAGATTGTATTAAGTGCTTATATGTCAGTCAGTCAGCCATTCTCCAACCTGCTATATCCTAACACAGGGTCATGGGGGTCTGCTGGAGCCAATCCCAACCAGCACAGGGTGCAAGGCAGGAACAAATCCCGTGCAGGGTGCCAGCACACCGCAGGGCACACACTAAGGACAATTTAGGATCGCCAATGTACAGTACCTAACCTGCATGTCTTTGGACTGTAGGAGGAAACCCACGCAGACACGGGAAGAACATGCAAACTCCACGCAGGGAGGACCCGGGAAGTGAACCCAGGTCTCGTTACTGCGAGGCAGCAGCGCTACCAACTGTGCCATCGTGCCACCTGGAATGTTATTTGATTTTAATAGAGTCAATAAAATAAAAAAAAAATAGTTCTTCATTGTTCATTTCATTCTGTACTAATGAAAAAATTAAGAGGACTTTAAAAAAGCCCAATTCTTGTTTGCCAAAGACATGCAGCTTGTGGTATAAAGCTTCTCACATTCCAGGTGTAATAAGCTCCTGCTTCTCTTCATCAAGAGCAAAAGCACACGTGCTAAAAGGATTGAGGCGTAATGACCTCTCTACTTTGAGTACTGTGCTACCTACAGATAAAAAAAAATACACAGAGGGGCTGGCAGACATTATGCTAACAAGGGAGGCGATCAAAGCACATCCTAAAAAACGAGACTCCATACGATGTATTTCAATTTGCACTGCTTATATACTTCACAGGTTTTAATTTTAGTGGTGATCTGCATTTCTTATATCAACTAACTTTAAAAAAAAATGGGATGCACAAACCATAACCTGAATCCATATAGCCCTCCATACAATTTTTGATTTGATAAAAAGAGATCAGTGGATGCAGTATACACATTAAGCTTATGGCCAGAGGTGGGTAGTAACGAGTTACATTTACTTGAGTAACCTGTTAAAATTCTTCTACTACTTCTAAGAGTAGTTTTACTGCACCATACTTTTTACTTTTACTTGAGTACATTTGTGAAGAAGAAACGCTACTCTTACTCCGCTGCATTGGGCAATACAGTAATCCCTCGCTATATCGCGCTTCGCTTTTCGCGGCTTCACTCCATCGCGGATTTTATATGTAAGCATATTTAAATATATATCGCGGATTTTTTGCTGGTTCGCGGATTTCTGAGGACAATGGGTCTTTTAATTTCTGGTACATGCTTCCTCAGTTGGTTTGCCCAGTTGATTTCATACAAGGGATGCTATTGGCAGATGGCTGAGAAGCTACCCAGCTTACTTTTCTCTCTCTTGCGCTGACTTTCTTTGATCCTGACGTAGGGGGTGTGAGCAGGGGGGCTGTTCGCACACCTAGACGATACGGACGCTCGTCTAAAAATGCTGAAAGATTATCTTCACGTTGCTACCTTCTGTATAGCTGCTTCCTGAAGCGACATGCTGCACGGTGCTTCGCATACTTAAAAGCTCGAAGGGCACGTATTGATTTTTGATTGAAAAACAAACTCTGTCTCACTGTGTCTGCTCCTGACGGAGGGGGTGTGAGCTGCCGCCTTCAACAGCTTTGTGCTGCGGTGCTTCGCATACTTAAAAGCCAAACAGCTCTATTGATTTGTTTGCTTTCCTCTCTCTGCTCCTGACGCGCACTCCTTTGAAGAGGAAGATATGTTTGCATTCTTTTAATTGTGAGACGGAACTGTCATCTCTGTCTTGTCATGGAGCACAGTTTAAACTTTTGAAAAAGAGACAAATGTTTGTTTGCAGTGTTTGAATAACGTTCCTGTCTCTCTACAACCTCCTGTGTTTCTGTGCAAATCTGTGACCCAAGCATGACAATATAAAAATAACCATATAAACATATAGTTTCTACTTCGCGGATTTTCTTATTCTTATAATAAATTTTTACAACACCCCCACTTCCAATATATACCTTGAATACAAAGCATAAAATTTATATATCCAAGAATTTTCCCCTCCGTCCTTTCGATTTAGTCCGTTTTCCTATTCCCCCAGAGTTCAGTTCCTTTGACATGCCAATCCCAGAATAAAAGATTTACGGCTCACTCTTGCTTTCGATCCCTTTCACGGTAACTTCAGCGTATCCGGAATCTTAGAGGTGGCCACCCCAGACTACGATGGACCTGTGGTGCTCCCTGAAAAACAATCTTTCTCCTGGACTCAGATGGGTCATGTCCTTTCCTCCTTCGCCATAAAAACTCTCGGGCTGCCTTTTCTTCCTTCCCTTCCTGCCTTTTCGCGCCCCTATTTAAATAGCGCGTCTGTTTCCATGGCACTCCCGGAAATCACAATGACAGCCCTGTACCTCCCAAAAGGTCCTCTCTATCCAACCCGCCTATCTTATCTTCCGTATTTTTAAATGACAATAGGATTTTACATAGAGAGAAGAGAAAAAAAAAACATATACAGTGGAACCTCGGTTTGCGAGTAACTTGGTTTACGAGTGTTTTGCAAGACGAGCAAAAATTTTTAATAAATTTAAATTTGATAAACGAGCGAGGCCTTGCAGTACGAGTAGTATGTATACGCTTTGTCTGCTGAGCGTCATGTGATCACAACTGAGCTGATGGTTCTTCTCTCTCTCTCGCTGCGGGATTGTGGGTAATCATCTCCTATTCTCCATCTGAGTCAGCGTGCCTCACTCGTATAGTCAACATCCGTACGAGCGTATACTGTTTACTACAGCATTAGCATTGTGACTGTGTGTGCACGCGCGCCCGTGTGTGCGTTCGCTCGCGCGTGTGTGTATGTGTGTGTGCACGCGCGCTCGCGTGCATGTATGCTGTGCACCCCAAAACTCGAGGCTGAGTCTCAGTACTTTAGCAACACCAGCTTTACAGTAATCCCTCGCTACTTCGCGGTTCACTTTTCGCGGATTCACGACTTCGCGGGTTTTTAAATACAAGTGATTGCCCGCCTATCGCGGAAGTTATGTTCCAGACCCATCAGCAACAGGAGAAAATCCGCGATATAGAAAGACCATATAAATAAACATTTTTATAGTTTAAGCCTTAAAATACCCATCCCACATGCTTTAAACACATGTAAACTTATAAAACACACTTTGTTAACACATATGATATGTGGATGTCGGGCTAAGGATATGAGTAACATCTCACTATTATAAAACATTTTAACTTCACGCAAGACAAGACAGTGAGACAGGAAAATTGGTGATGTACAGGCTTAAAATTATTGACACGCAGAGCGACAAGCAGCACAAAGTCCACTTCTCCTTAGCGTTCATTCAGCTCCCCACCCCCTTGACAATGCAAAGTGGCAGGAGCGTACTGCGCCTCCGGGGAGGGGGGGTTTGAGCGAACGTGCTTTCAGCCCTCACACACCCCTACTCCTCCTCCTCCTTCCCAACGCGCAGAGCGACAAGCAGGCATTTTGGCAGAAGCAGCACAAAGTCCATTTCTGCTCAGCGTGAGTTCAGCTGTCCCCCTTCACAAAGCGATTGCAGACACATCGACGTCTGATCGCTGCGTGCAGTGTTGGTCTGCGGTGTTTAAGAATGCAGAAAGTGTTTAAGAGCATAGGAAATGTTTATAAGAGCGTGGGAAAGGTTAACAAGAGAGTGAGAAAGGTTTATAAGAGTGTGGGAAGGGTTTATAAAGCCTTAAAATATGTATAAATAATAAAATAAATATAGGTCGCTACTTCGCGGATTTTCACCTATCGCGGGGGGCTCTGGAACGTAACCCCCGCGATAGGTGAGGGATTACTGTATTTAGCTTGAAGCAGCAACAGCGCGGTTATTTATTGTAGCGGGATCTGCGGCTCTCCTATACACAGACACAGCAGTCAGGCAGGGCCCTGTGCATTTATAATGTTTTTTGTATCACCCATCGACGGCAGGCGCTTATAGCATGAACCTTTTCGGATTCGCTTTTACGGCGAACTGCTACAGCGCTGGGAGACTGCGGTTGCTTTGGGACGCTCTTCCGCGTGTCGTCCCGTTGGGTGCAATCCCACAAGAGTTTAGAAACTCACTCACACCAGCCATGATTCTTTTCAAAGGTAAAGTGCAGGTTAATTTGTTTTATGTATTTTTACTTTATATTTTGTATTAGTCATTTTTATATGAATAGTTTTGGGTTGTGGAACAAATCATCTGAGTTTCCATTATTTCTTAGGGGGAAATTCACTTTGATATACGAGTGCTTTGGACTACGAGCACGTTTCCGGAACGAATTATGCTCACAAACCGAGGTTCCACTGTACATTTTTATGTGGCAAGGAGGTTCTGCTCAACCTTTATAATGCACTGGTGAGGCCTCATCTTGAGTACTGTATGCAGTTTTGGTCTCCAGGCTACAAAAAGGACATAGCAGCACAAGAAAAGGTCCAGAGAAGAGCAACGAGGCTGATTCCAGGGCTACAGGGGTTGAATTATGAGGAAAGATTAAAAGAGCTGAGCCTTTACAGTTTAAGCAAAAGAAGATTAATAGGTGACATGATTGAAGTGTTTAAAATTATGAAAGGAATTAGTGCAGTGGATCGAGACTGTTATTTTAAAATGAGTTCATCAAGAACACGGGGACACAGTTGGAAACTTGTTAAGGGTAAATTTCGCACAAACATTAGGAAGTTTTTCTTTACACAAAGAACGATAGAAACTTGGAATAAGCTACCAAGTAGTGTGGTAGACAGTAAGACGTTAGGGTCTTTCAAAACTCGACTTGATGTTTTCTTGGAAGAAATAAGTGGATAGTACTGGCGAGCTTTGTTGGGCTGAATGGCCTGTTCTCGTCTAGAGTGTTCTAATGTTCTAACCTTTTGCTTTTGTTATAAACCTTTGCTATTCTATAAAACAGCCATCCATATTTTTTTATTTTTTTATTTATTTTTAAGTGCAGTCTTACCGACTTACGACAATAAAGAACATTCGGGGTGCTTTTTTATGAACTGTTTCACAGGTGTACGTTTTCCAGTTCGCTGTATGCCACACTTTTAGGCCTCCTGAGAGTGAAGGCAGAGCTGGAGGAGGAATGTTGTAGGACTTTTATTCTCCTCCGTCCCCCGCCCCCAGGCCCCCCACCCCCCAAGAGTTGTCATTCTCTCCTTTCAATAAGAACTCCATACCAGGCACTCCAGGGGCCCACTCAGAAATGTCACCTAGAAGGGACCCAAAGGGGAACCGGGCCACCGCTCAACAATGGGACAAAAGACAAAAATATGAAATGTGTTGTAAAAGCAGAAATTATACAAATCACCGGCAAAAGAAATGAGTTTGACCGCATGCTGAGAAGATTTTCCGCTGCTGGTTGTCAATGGATTATTGACGAGGGGGGGGGTAAGACCCCCGCATTCATAAACAGATGGCAGCAGTACAGAGGAAGCTCAAGCTTGAGAAGATTGTAGACATTTTTCAGTTTGCCAAGTAGAAAACTTCTTGATGATGATGATGAGCAACAAATGTACTTTTGGCTAATTACAATGACGCTTTTGATGAAGGCTTTCCAGTGTCCTTTAATGTGCATATTGATGTCCCTTCTATCTTTTGTCACTTCAGTCATGAACGCACTAGAGCTGCTCCTCGTCGTTCTTCTATTGTTTCAAGCAGAGGCGCGCAGTTGGTTTTGTTTTCATCTCCTCACAGTGGGTTTCATATGAAGTACAAGCTTGAAAAGGATGAAGGCATAAGTGATACTTTGACAGCTAATAGGTGGGCCGCATTCTCTCGCACAGTTCTTTTTAATTTTTCTAATTAGCTTTGAGCATTGAGCACTTAGAGCACCGTCTCAGTGCATTAAGCTAATAGGAACATTACAAGTGTGACATTATTCTGGGAGACAATGGATAAATCACCAGGTTATGATTTTAGATGTGGTTACGTTTGCCTTGTGTTTGCACTTTTTTGTGTTTTTCTTTTCAGTAGGACCCTTTGCTCCGTTCATATATACAGTCTTGGATGACTGATGTCCTTCTAACGGACAGACGGCTTGCCAGAAAATCCAATCAAATAAGAGGGTGGGGGGCAGCTGCCATCTGCTTTAAGAAATACTCCAAGGATTCAGACGCCTTCACTATCTGTACACTCTATTGAGCTGTAAAATTGAATTTTAAATATTATAGCAGGGACGTTTTTAGGCATACGCGAACTACGCATCCGCGTATACGCATATTTTTTTTTTTGTTGTCTGGCTGTGGTCCTGGGGCCCCTGGCACTGCAGCAGTCTGTGCCAGTCCCAGGAAATTCATTTCAGTACATCTCTTAGTCTTATTAACAATGGTAATTTATTATCCAAATTGCAATCTTCACCTAAATCCCTAATACTATTGTCACACTGTCATAACTTTGCCAAATGCACTACAGTGATCCCTCGCTATATCGTGCTTCGCCTTTCGCGGCTTCACTCCATCGCGGATTTTATATGTAAGCATATTTAAATATATATCGCGGATTTTTTGCTAGTTCGCGGATTTCTGCGGACAATGGGTCTTTTAATTTCTGGTACATGCTTCCTCAGTTGGTTTGCCCAGTTGATTTCATACAAGGGACGCTATTGGCAGATGGCTGAGAAGCTACCCAACTTACTTTCTCTCTCTCTTGCGCTGACTTTCTCTGATCCTGACGTAGGGGGTGTGAGCAGGGGGGCTGTTCGCACACCTAGACGATACGGACGCTCGTCTAAAAATGCTGAAAGATTATCTTCACGTTGCTATCTTTGTGCAGCTGCTTCCTGAAACGACATGCTGCACGGTGCTTCGCATACTTAAAAGCTCGAAGGGCACGTATTGATTTTTGACTGAAAAACAAACTCTGTCTGTCTATCTCTCTCTCTCTCTCTCTCTCTCTCTGCTCCTGACGGAGGGGGTGTGAGCTGCCGCCTTCAACAGCTTTGTGCCGCGATGCTTCGCATACTTAAGCCAAACAGCCCTATTGATTTGTTTGCTTTTCTCTATCTCTGTGACAGTCACTGCTCCTGACACGCACTCCTTTGAAGAGGAAGATATGTTTGCATTCTTTTAATTGTGAGACAGAACTGTCATCTCTGTCTTGTCATGGAGCACAGTTTAAACTTTTGAAAAAGAGACAAATGTTTGTTTGCAGTGTTTGAATAACGTTCCTGTCTCTCTACAACCTCCTGTGTTTCTGCGCAAATCTGTGACCCAAGCATGACAATATAAAAATAACCATATAAACATATGGTTTCTACTTTGCGGATTTTCTTATTTCGCGGGTGGCTCTGGAACGCAACCCCCGCGATGGAGGAGGGATTACTGTATAGCAAACGTTAATTTTATTAATTATTTAATTTTCGGATTCATTCAGAGAGATCCCCATAAAATCATGAAATATCCCCATATTACCGGCCTTTACCAGATCCAGAACAAAATCAATATTTTACCACTCTGCTTACACATAAGCGTACATGTAGGCCTACTGGTCATCTAAGGCCTTTTCCGGACGTTTTATTAGAACACCTTCCTGAGCTCCGGAGGAGCACCGCCGACCTGGACCCCCCCATATCCGGGTCTTGCACATTTCTGAACTGTGTAGGGCCCCCAAACTGCTAAGAATGGCCCTGATTATAGGATAAAAATGGGCATCCTGGCCGGGATGGGGGGCCTGGTTTATTACCCGGATTGGAAGCCAGAACAGAAGAACAGATGGATGGATGGGCCAGCAGGACGATCGAATAACTTTGGGCCTGGCCGGAATAAAAGAATGGATGGAGATTCCAGGGACGCACCCAGCCTTGGCCCGACAGAAAACAACAGGTAATAAAACAATTAAAGAATGTATTAAACACTAATAAATGAAATAGAACTACACGCTAAATAATCCCACCCCAGTCCCCTTATGGCGATTTGTACAATAAACACTCAAGACAACGTCCTTCTACAGTCCAAGAGCATGTAAAATGGTATGGAGTGAAGATGACAATCCCGAGAATGAGTGAAACCATCTTACCAGTAGTCCTGAGCGGCGAGGGGTGAGATTTCCAGGTGCGCTCCTTTTTGAAGACGCGCGACGACTAATCCACCACTACACACGCGACACGCAGGCACGAGACCGTCCATTCATCCTAACATGGCACGATCCAGGGCACTATCGACTATTCAGATGACATGTTGGACACCACTCTCCAGTTGCTGTGCTGTTTTCAACTTTCCCACTGGCCTTGTTCGTCCCCAGCAGCCCCTACTTCCGTTCCCATCATCCTATGCGGGTAACCTCCTTGGGCTTCTGGGAAGTGACGTTCTCCCCATGGTAGCACTGCTACAAGCAGAAGCAGAAAATCGGGAGTTGTTCCATCCCCCATATGCTAGGTGTTGGTGGTCCTCCTATGGGAACCCAGTTGGGACACCTGCAGGGATGCTTTTGGAGTCCAGACGTGCAGCCCTGTCGGGGTCCCTGGCTACCATTAGAGGGGTGCTGTTGGGGGAGGACCTCCCTACTGTCTTCCCAGAAGACGTGGCGTGACACGGGAAGCATTCCCGGGCCCAACATAAAAAGGGTCGATTGCTTCACTTCGGCAGAGGTGGAGAAGGAAGAAGAATTGGTCTGTTGTGCTTGTGATTGTATTGGTGGCTGATCACTGGTAAAGAGAGGTACCTTGTGGAATAAAAATCTTTTATTTTTTTGTTTTTTCTTCATATATTGTGTGCTTGGCTCCAGCAGACCCCCGTGACCCTGTGTTCGGATTCAGCGGGTTGGAAAATGGATGGATGGATGGATGGATGGATATTGTGTGCTGCATTGCTGTAGCTGTGGTTTGGGGTTCCGTGGCGCCCCCTTGTGGTCACAATGGATACATTTGCCATTTTTGCCCATCAGTCTATCCTCAATACCCCCTAATGTCAAAGTGAGAACACGTTTACAGAAAGGTTTGCACATTTATGAAATCTCCATCCCTTAACTGAGTATCTTGAAGAAGCCCCCTTCTTTTTGCATTAGTCTCCACAATTTTTGCACGCCTGGATTTGAGGAGGTTCATCTCATTGTTTCTGGAAGATCGTCTCAAACTAATATAAAAATATAATCACTGTCTAGCGGTTTACTCCTCAAATATCCATCCCCACATCTGAATATAAGTCGAGGGGAGACCACTCCCGAGTTTTTATTATATGGCCATTGTCGTTTGCGTATGTATGAGTCTTGTCGTTGTGGTAATATTCCTCATCTTGGTTCCCAGTATGGTACCAGTTATCTAAATTTGGTCCTCAGATTTAATAACTCCTGCTATGGAAAAATATCTTAAATATCACAGGAAAAACCTTGAAACTTAAGCTCATCTACGAATGGAAAACGCATCCCGGGTCCTGTGATGAAGAGACGCCAACTGCTGCACCATCACGCAAGGGCTAATCAAATAAAACTCATTAATTAATATTAAAAACTTTATATATACTCGTCGTTCAGTTTTTAGTGCTCATTCCCTCAGATGCACAGACTCTGATGTCCCCATTTTTCCCCCCATATCTGCCACTCTGTTTTTTTTATAACATTTTACATTTGTCATCTTCTAATCTCTCGCAGTTTAATCAATTTGTAGATAATTTCCAACATGCATATTTGGCCTTTATTTCTAGGTCAAGCCTCCGTCATTTTTTTGACATGCTCCTCCAACTATCAGTACAATGAATGCCCCTGGTGTTTCTTTCATCTCATTTTGCAGTTCATTGATTTTAATTTTATTATTCTATAATAACACTTACCATACTTTTTTATTTTCACAAGTGTCTGAAAATGTTAGTTAAAGGAAAGGATAAGAGACCTCGCATAAAGTGGATTTCACAATTGTGTTCAAATGAAGAAGAGGTCTATTAGTGTTGCAAAATTCTGCAGCAGCAGAAGGTGCCGCACAGTGAGTGCGTTTTACATGCACTTTAATAATCCCGTTTATAAAATGCCATGTGCTGAGGTCATAACGGTTTTGATAACTATGAGAAATGTTGGGGTGCCAATCAGGCTGTCCAAAGTTTTACTTCCAGAACAAAATTAAACCCTTTTGGCCCTGACATCCTATTACTAGTACATAAATAAATATGCAGCCGTTTTTGTAAAGCACAGGTACGTTTGCAGCCGTTGGCACCGGGCCCTGTGCTACTATTAGTGCAGACTGGAGAAACAGGGGCGGCACGGTGGCGCAGTGGGTAGTGCTGCTGCCTCGCAGTTGGGGACCTGGGGACCTGGGTTCGCTTCCCGGGTCCTCCCTGCGTGGAGTGTGCATGTTCTACTCGTGTCTGCGTGGGTTTCCTCCGGGCGCTCCGGTTTCCTCCCACAGTCCAAAGACATGCAGTTAAGGTGGATTGGCGATTCTAAATTGGCCCCTGTGTGTTTGTGTGTGTCCTGCGGTGGGTTGGCACCCTGCCCGGGATTGGTTCCTGCCTTGTACCCTGTGTTGGCTGGGATTGGCTCCGGCAGACCCCTGTGACCCTGTGTTCGGATTCAGCGGGTTGGAAAATGGATGGATGGATGGAGAAACGGGCATACAGTCCTCGAAACATGGAAGTGAAACAAGTAGTGTTGAAGTATTTGGCAGCTATTGTGTAATAATAGTGATAATTTTTTGTTTTTTAATTTTTGAGCTTCTTCAATACCCCGAAGGTAGAATATCTCACAAAATAATTTCCCCATAAAAATAGAAAATCCAGGGCCGAAAGGATTAAACTTTCCCCAATGGTGCGATTACAAACGGAAATGTCGCCCTTTGGACTTCAAGTATGGCTTCTGGTGGCATCTCTCCTACTGTCGAGTGACACCTCCTTCCGGAGCATTTATTGGTCCACGGGGTCAGCTGTCTTCACCTGGGCGGTTTCTCGGTACTGTGGAGTCAAAGGAAGATGACACTGTTAGCAGCAGCGCCCCCAACAGTGGTATTACATACCTGGGAGGAACCCGGATGGTGACCCTCTGACGTGCAAGCGTAACACATGTAAGCCCTTATTCCGGTTGGGGAAAAAAAGAAAGGGTTAACACGTGTAGATTTCTCTAAAAGTTATCCGATTGTGGCCATGTGAACCCTTAAGTGGGTTACAGTTAAGAATTTTGCAGTCTGTGTATGTTCATTATGTTAGTTTCACACAGACAGAAGCGTCCAGGAGATAAATTTCCTGAGGCAAACGCTTTAGTGATCGCATTATTCCTCCTGTCTCATATGTCAAATCTCGAAATTTTGTTGATGAACCAAATGAACAGTGCTAAACACAGCAGCACAATCTCAAGATCGAAGTGTTGGTAACATGCATTACGTAGGCCGATCACTTCTTAAAGTACTAAGCCACCTAACGTGATACTTATTTCACTGAAGTAAGAATATCTGCATTATTATTATCATCATCCCAGCAGCACTGGGTATAAGACAAGAAGCACACGTACAATCTCGGAAAAGCTTGGGTTGCTGCTGGAAGTGGTGTGGGTGAAACCAGCATAGCGATCTTTGTTGTGGGGAGGACACTGTGCTGTAAAAATGTCGCTGTGCTTAATTTGAGACGTGAAACTGAGGTCCTGATTATCTGTGGTTGTAGAAGATTACTGGGCATCCTTCATAAAGAGTTGGTTGTATCCCAGTGTCCTGGGTAAATTGCTAAAAAGCTGGAAGCCACCAATATTTCATGAGTCAAGGTCAGGTAAGTAGAGAGAGGCTGACAGGCAAACCCCAGGCATTTTCTAGGTGGTGAATGTGAGCTGAGGACCAGAGATAATTGTGGTCTAAAACTCCGCTAAGATTCTCACCTTCATGGAAGGTGATTTATTTATTTTTTTCGGTGGAGATCCAAGGAATGCACCCATCCTTGGCCCGACTCCCACAAACACTCCCTCACAGAGACGAGAAACGAATGAAATTAAAACAGAAATTGACGAATATATTAAACGATAAATGAAATCTAATTACACAAACTATAACGATCCCACCACAGTTTCCTTTATGGCGATAAACAATAAGCGTGAATTCAACAATAAAAAATAACTAACAAAACTACACACGATGAAGTCCATAAAAAAAATGGCAATTGATGTAATGAAATGATGGGATTTGAAAAGTCCAGAGATGAGCTTGCTGTAAAAATATGTAAAGAACAGTCCTATCTGTGAAGAGTGATGGGATCAGAGGCGCTCCCTTCTCCAAGGGTCGACAAAGAATCCAAATCCGTCACACCAGACAGTCCATACACACTGTCACAAGAATAAGTCACAGACATCATTAAGGTTTGGAGCAGGCACCCGTATATTGTTCCATGGCTGCAAAATTGAGTTAATTTGAACAGAGATGTTCAGAGAGTCCAAAACAGAACTGATTGTATGGAGGCAAGGTGGCAGCTTTAAAGACCGGAACCTGAAGTGATGTTATCAGGGACCGGAAGTGATATCATCAGTTGCACCAGAAGTGATGGCATCGGGACTGGAAGTCATGTCATCAGTGGCGCCGGGACCATGCGGGATTTCTCGTGGATGGTCTGCAAGAGACAGAGAGACAGTCGGCGCACTCTGCCACCCCCTAGTCTGGCGTGGAATTACTATCATTTAGGCCCTTCAGCTGTCTCCCAATCGCACGTGTGTGACAACACGCACAGGAGACAATCCAGGACAAGAACAAGATTCCATATGCCATGAATGGGAAGGTTGAAACAGACTGGGTACTCCAGACACAAAAAACACCTGTTCCTCTGTATCACCGGCTCCTTGTCCCCAGCAGCCCCTGCACCCTCAGTAGACGACCAATCGGAGCCACTGCAGGGACTGCTGGGAGTGGAAGTTCTCCTCCCCAGTAGTGCCACTATATAATGGTGGCAGGAACTGGATGGGTACAAGGTGAGGAGAGGGCCTGTCAAGTGGGCATGATGGATAGAATAGAGTGCTACACTCATTAGGCTGGAAAATATTAGTGGAGCTAATTAGAAACCGGACTGAGACAACGGGACGTTGGGAGTCAGATGGGGGTGACAGATGAGCCGAGTGAGGTAAACTCTTGGTGAAAACTGTAATAAAAGTAAGGTGGCCCCCGTTGCGAACTGCTCATTTCACTGAACTGAGATGGCTGTGTACTTTTTCTAATAAGAGTACCGTTCTGCCTGCACATCTCTGACGTCTCCGAGTGCCTTGTTTGAGCGGCGTGTTTCTGCCACATCATCAGAGTAGGTGTCCACGACACGTGATATAAAGGTAACATTTTTACCGATTGGGCCTATCAGGAGCATCGATTAATCATGCTGCGCAATACTTCATTGATTGGCTTATTTCTTATACAATGCTGAGCAGTACATGCATGTATTTTATCTAATTGGTTCAAGTCCATCACCGTTTAGCATTTCTTATTTTGGAAATACAATTTAGAGACGTTACATTTTATCGTTACTTTTTCTTAGCAGCCTATTCCACACAAGCTTACTGTGTCGCTTCCATTGAGGCAAAAGCACTAAAAAATTCCCTTCCACAGAAGCCAAGGTGGGGTTTAGCAATTTCTTGTTGAGTCTCGTTTCATTCACCCACACAGATTTGACTTCCAGAAGGAGACGCCATCCCTTCTTTCATCTTCTTGAATAGAGTTTCCTAATCGGTACATTTAATCAATCGTATTTTACTTCCAAAGTTTTAAATGTAAAAACCAAACCCTTTCAACTATCCATTAATTCCATCCATTTATTGATCTTCCTTAATCCGATTTGTAATGGTGACACAGGGATGCTACCCAACCACTTCAAACGTGTTTACTGTTTGACAGGAGGGCCTTTTCTGACTTAACCACATGTCGTCTTCTCCCCTTTTGAAACTTCAGAGCATGTTCATTTAACTGGAGAGCCGTCACAGTACATCAATGCTTCTAAACCCAGAAATCGCCTTGCATGTGCTCTATCAAAAATGGCAGCTACTTTCATTACTTTTTTTGCTAATCAAAAAAGCAAATCTGACCTAAAAGATCTTATTTTAATCAACGCTGGAAAGAAATCGTCTAAATGAAGTCAAGCAGCTGTCGTTTGGGATTAAATTGCCTCAAACGTGTCGCCCGATGCAATTTCATCTGGATATTTTGCTCCATTAAAATGAATCAGCCTACTTCAATTAAATGCCTTCAAATGTATTTCAGTGGTTTTTAATGTAAAAGGATATTTAAAATGAATACAAGTCTAGGGTGGGATTCATTTTGGAATCGAAAACAAATGAAGTGTGATTATGTTCATTAACTGCATAAATGTGATTAAGTACTTCTGATCATTTTTATTTTTCTATTATAAGTCTCAAATGTGTGCCATTATGGTGTATGGAATTTGCTTGTTCATTAAAGAGCAATACTTCAGTGTTCCTAAAGAGGGCACTCTTGACTTTTGTCTAATTCCGGTCCAGGCGATGGCTGCTGGTTTCATTCCAAATTGTTTAATTGAGTATCCGATTTCTTATGAACTTGACTTATTTGATTATTATTCCCAGACTAATGGGTGAATTGAAACAAATGAATTATGATAATATTCATTAACTGTATACGGGAGATTCAGAAAGTTTTCAGACCTCTTGACTTTCTGCACATTTTATTGTGCTGTAGGTTTAAGTGGATAAATTAACCCATTATATCTATCAGTCTACACTCCATTACCCATAATGCCAAAGTGAAGAGGTTTTCAGAAAGGTCTGTAAATTTACTAAAACTCAAACCTGAAATCTCTCATACATCAAAGTATTCAGACCTATAATTCAGTACTTAGTAGGAGCCCAGATTTGAATCTTTTCAGGTAAGAATCTCCAAGTTTTGCACACCTTCTTCCCGGCAGACCATCTCAAGCTCCATTAGACTTCATGGGAAGCATCTGTAAGCTGTCCTCTTCAGGTTTCCCCACAGATGCTCTTTGAGGTTAAAGTCTTTGGGTGGGCACTCGGAGACTTGTCACCCCAGCATTGACTTGATTGTATACTTGGGGTCATTGTTGTACAGAAAGGTGAAGAGTCGCTGCAGTCTGAGGTGTTGTGCACGCTGGAGCAGATTTTCTTCAAGGGGTCTCCATGTTGTTGGCTGCTTTCATCCTTCTCTTAATTCCAACCAGCCTACCTGTTCCTGTCACTGAAAACACCCCCTCCACAGCATAGATAGATAGATAGATAGATAGATAGATAGATAGATAGATAGATAGATAGATAGATAGATAGATAGATAGATAGATAGATAGATAGATAGATAGATAGATAGATAGATAGATAGATAGATAGATAGATAGATAGATAGATAGATAGATAGATAGATACTTTATTAATCCCAATGGGAAATTCACATTCTCCAGCAGCAGCATAATGAAACAATAAATAATATTAAATTAAAGAATGCAGGTGAAAAACAGACAATAACTTTGTATAATGTTAAATGTTAATGTTTACACCCCCGGGTGGAATTGAAAAGTCGCATAGTGTGGTAGAGGAACGATCTCCTCAATCTGTCAGTGGAGCAGGACGGTGACAGCAGTCTGTCGCTGAAGCTGCTCTTCTGTCTGGAGGTGATACTATTTAGTGGATGCAGTGGATTCTCCATAATTGATAGGAGCCTGCTGAGCGCCCATCACTCTGCCACAGATGTCAAACTGTCCAGCTCCATGCCTACAATAGAGCCTGCCTTCCTCACCAGTTTGTCCAGGCGTGAGGCGTCTTTCCTCTTAATGCTGCCTCCCCAGCACACCACCGCGTAGAAGAGGGCACTCGCCACAACTGTCTGATAGAACATCTGCAGCATCTTATTGCAGATGTTGAAGGACGCCAGCCTTCTAAGGAAGTATAGTCGGCTCTGTCCTTTCTTGCACAGAGCATCAGTATTGGCAGTCCAGTCCAGTTTATCATCCAGCTGCATTCCCAGGTATTTATAGGTCTGCACCATCTGCACACAGTCACCTCTGATGATCACTGGGTCTATGAGGGGTCTGGGCCTCCTAAAATCCACCACCAACTCCTTGGTTTTGTTGGTGTTCAGTTGTAGGTGGTTTGAGTCGCACCATTTAACAAAGTCATTAATTAGGTCCCTATACTCATCCTCCAGCCCATTCCTGATGCAGCCCACAATAGCAGTGTCGTCAGCGAACTTTTG
This sequence comes from Erpetoichthys calabaricus, assembly GCF_900747795.2. Lineage (NCBI taxonomy): Eukaryota > Metazoa > Chordata > Cladistia > Polypteriformes > Polypteridae > Erpetoichthys > Erpetoichthys calabaricus. The sequence goes on along the minus strand of NC_041408.2, from coordinate 11,611,864 downwards.
CATATGGCAGGACTCTGAGTTGTATTGGAAGTCTGATGTATATAGGCTGAACAGGACAGGAGAAAGTACATGACGGTGCCACCAGGGTTCACTGAAGAATGGCATTAGGCAATTGATGAGCAGTGCATGGTCTTCACCAGACAGTGTTTGGAGTTCTGCCTAAAGAATTCAATTTTTGCCTCTTCAGACCAGACAATCATTTTCTTCATGTTCTCAGAATCTCTTAAGTGTCGTTTAGCAAACTCCAATCTAACTTTACCCACGGCTGCATATTTCCGTACTAGTAATAGGATGTCAGGGTTAAACGTGTATTATGAAGATTTTTCAATGAGAGAATTGAAGAGTCGGCTTTCTAAGCTTACAGCTGGTTTGACATTTATTGCAGAGCTTATATTGTGGCAATTAGTTACATGGAGAAAGAAAATGAATGGAAGGTCCGGAATTGGGCGTCGGTACGTTTGACAGACACAGTACTGCTGCATTAAATTAACGCTGCGTGCGTCCCAGCAAGCTTCTTGTGTAAGGCAGGAACAATCAGCAGCTTCCAAGGTCCAAGCATGTGGCCCTACAGCAAGCCAATGAGGCTGCCCTCTAGTGTCCCAGGGAAGATAATCTCCAGAACACAGTCTCTGCTCTGGTCCTTTCGTTACAGGGGTATTTTACTTCTGTATACATACTATACATATGTATGTTTCAGTATCTGTACTTGTTGATGAGTGAAATCTAAATTCTAAATATATTTTACTTTTGTCACAGCATACATTAAAGGGGTATAGTTTTTTGGGGAATATTTTAGAATTCAACCTTGGTGTGTTAGTAACTCAACTTGGGTGATAGTTGATTGTTACATGCTCACCACTTTCATTTGGCCCACATACTGCCATGGAATGACGGTGATGAATTCATCCTTATCTGGATTCTACAACACAGCCATAAATCAACCCTAATTAAATTAACACCTCAGGAATGCTATGGGCCACAACTGAGGCTTCTGAAGGCAATGTGTAATGCACAAGTGGGCCATAGCACAGCTATAGCCCCACCATAATAAGACTGTGTATGAATCACGATTTGGGCTGGAGCACAGACCCAACTCATCCTTCATAACGTCTCATTCGAAGTATGATTTAGGCCAGAGCACAGCCAAAACGTAACTTCCTCAAATTTTCAAGAAAAGAAGCCACGACTTGATGTGACCATCCAGTAAGCAATTATATTTATCTTAGCAGTCTAATCTTACTCAGTAGCAAAATATCAGTGTTACTTATTCTGGACCAGGAAGGTCTCAAGCACAAATTTAGCAAGACAGATGCTTCAATAGGTGGGCTTTTCAAGCTCTTCTGCAGAGGCTGATGACAAGAAGCACAGCGGTCAGCCATATGGTGGGGCAGATGACCAATGCTGTCCTTTGAAATCAGAAGATGTCTAGTACTGCTATCAGCTCAGGACTTGCAGGCACTATTTGACCTTATTTAATCCATCTACAGTTTGGGGAGGTCATGTCAGTAGTGGTTTTAACTGGAAGAGCTGTGAGCAAAGAGTATTTTTCCAAAGGCAAGTGACTCATACTGGACTTGTGGTTAACTGCACTCAGGCAGTGCTTGGTACAGAATCTAAATTGCATGCAACCCTTCCATGTGGTTGACTAGAGCCGGGCGACTTTTGAAAGGCGCATAATGAAATTACCAAACATATTATATGTGCTTGGCTTCATATGGACTACATTTGGCCCAGTATACAAGTGATGTGAACACTCCTAAATGTGGCTGGTTACATTTGAAATTCTGTTAGTGCTGTTAGGACTTCAGGCACAGTATTTTGTGGGTCTGATATACTGAATACAGTACCATATCATCTGCATATAGAGACATTTTCTGTTCAAGTCCTTCTCTGATAATCCCCTTTATCTCATAAGCATTTCAACAGTGAACTGCCAGTGGCTCAATGGCAATTGCAAAAAGTAGTGGTGACAAGGGGCATCCTTGTCTGGTACCACATTCTAGTTTAAAGTAGTCTGAATTAATGTTGTTAATACAAACTGAAGCTTCTGGATTGGTATACAGTAGTTTGATCCATGCGCAAATGTTTGGGCCAAACCCAAATTTCTCCAATGTAGTGAAAAGGTAGTTCCATTCAATCATGTCAAATGCTTTTTTCTGCATCCAAGGATAATAAAATCTCTGGGATGTCTGACTTTGCGGGTGAATACATTTGACCCATACTTGACATGCAACTGATTGCATCTGGGAAGTGTTTGTTCCACAATCCATATACATGGAAAATCGTTAATTCTTCGTGGTTACATGTGGGCCACCATGTTTTTGTCATTGCCATAACCCTCACCTATTCTGTTTCTCTTCTCGGTACTCAAATGTGGCACTTGGTACCACTGCCCAACTGCCAAGTGCCTAAGGTAAAGTCATCTCTGATGGAGGATCACAGGAATCGTCGGATAGAGGGGTCCTTTCATTGGACTGGCTGGCCCAGCGGTGACTCAGCTGTGGAATGGCCAATAGGGGGAGGCGGCTTGATGGCTGAGGTCTCCAGGACTCTGATGTTATCTACTGTTAAATTCTGCTCTGTACTTGTAATATTTTTATTTTACTGTTATACTGTATTGAGGATTACTTGTGCTCTGTTCTGTGTATGACACCCACTGCATGACCACCCTACCTGGAAAGGGGTCTCTCTTTGAACTGCCTTTCCTAAGGTTTCTTCCATTTTTTTCCCCTAACAAGAGTTTTATTTTGTGAGTTTTTCCTTTTCTTCTTAGACAGTCAAGGCTGGGGAGGGTTAGAGGGCATCAAAAGGCAAGTCCATTGCGTCACTCCTTGTGTGATTTTTTTGGGCTCTACAAAAATAAATTGTATTGTATAACTGAACCTTAAGTGCCTAAATAGTGGCCCAGAATAGTTTGCTATCTGGGAAAGAGAACGAGTCCAATAAACAATCCAAAGGCAAAGTCAAAACAACGTAGGGAGATGGTCAGCAAACCCATCAAAGCAGAGCAGAACACAAGAGAACTCACCAACTCCACTAGCACATTTGAAATGAACCACCAGGGACTGTGGGAGAACCTCCAGATTTACAGGGTGGAGGGCAGTTCCTTGGTGGTGATTGGCAGGTGGCCCCGCCTCCTGAGGGACCGCCCACAAAACACACAGACCAGAACACAGGCTTGGATTATGGATCCATTAAACGTGAAGAATACTGCAAAGCATAAATAAAAGAAATAGGAACACATACAAAAAAAAATCTAAACCGTCCCACCACAACACAAACCAAGCCCTTGAACACCAGCCAGTCAAAGAACCCTATCTGACATGTAACACCCCTAACTTTAGTAGCTGAACCGTGAGACTCCTAGCACTCTATTATAAATTAAAAGAAGTCAGCCCATCTTTGAACGCCGTGGGGCTCTCATGAGGGGTTGTTATCCAAGAGCTTCTTTCAAGGCTTAAGAATAAAACGAGAGAGAATGAGCAAGTGCTAAGCCAAGTGCCCAGTGACTCCCTACGTGAGTTTTCGCACGTCTTTTTTGTGTTCCTGTTTACTCCGCTGTAGCGTTTTTTCATATTGCTCAGCCCGAGGGGACGTACAATGCAGTAAAGTACAGTACATGCTCCCTGACCACCATTTGCAAAAACACCTTAATAACATTTTCCTTTCCTGGCATCACCTTGACCCTTTTTAATGTGAGAAGCAGCGTTTTCTGCTTCCGATAATAATGAAATGAAAGCGGCTGGCTTGTCTCTAGACGTGAGCTCATGAAGTGACTCTAATCAGATCAGTTGAATTTGGTTACCAGCCTGTGAGACGGAGTCTCCTAATGTGTGGCTTTCATTATTTTCCATTCATATGTGAGGAGGTTATTAAGAGAAGTCTAAATGTTACAATAACAACAAAAAGAATCCGTTCCTTCAGTTTTTGTAAAATAAACCAATTTCAAATGACTTTTTAAAAGTACAGTGGACTCAGAAAGTATTCTGACCGCTTCACTTCCTGCACACTTTCTGGCGTAGATTTAAATTGAAATGGATACATTTGCCATCTTCACCAATCACTCAATAATGACAAAGTGAACAAGTGTTTTCAGGAATGCTTGCAAATGTATTAAAAAAAAAAATCAAAAACCGAAATCCCATAATTCACCTCACGGAAGCCCCTTTGGCAGCAATTCCAGCTTCACGTCTCCACAAGCTTTGCACACCTGAATTTGGGCAGTTGATCCCATTGTTCCTGGCAGATCCTCTTCAAGCTCCGTTACAATGGATGGAAATCGGCTGAAGATGGCCATCTTCTTCGTGTCTCTCCGCACATGTCCTCGAGTCTGAGAGTTGGCTGAGCCACTCAAGGACACTCCGCGACTTGTCCCAAAGCCACTCCAGCATTATCTTGGCTGTATGCTGAGAGTTGAACCATCGCTCTGGCCTGAGGGTGCTGCACACACTCTGGAGCAGGTTTTCTTCCAGGACCTCTCTGCATTTTGGACCAGTCTCGCTGTCCCTACCACTGAGAAGTGCCCCTCTACCATGGCATTAGGCTGGTGATGGGCAGTGCCTGGTCTTCACCTGACATATTTTTTGGAGTTCAATTGTTGTCTCATCAGACCAGAGTATTGATTTGCCTTGTGCCATCCGAGTCCTTTACACTGCCATATTTAATCAAGAGTGATGGACAGAATAATCAAACACATACTACGAAGATATTTCAATGTTCCTTAAAAGTTATGAAGAATCGGCGTTCTAAGCTTACAGATGGCTTAATGTCTATTACAGAGCTGATGGTGTGGCGATTGGGTATTAGGAGAAAGAAAAGGAAGGACAGGAATTGGAGGTTAAGTACGTTTGAAAGAGACAGTACTGCTGCAATAAATTATTTCATCGAAGGTCATGCACGGCGCAGCAATCATCTTGAGTGAGGCAGGAACAATTACTGCGCCACCGTGTTCCCCTTGTCACACACGTGCACATGGGAGGCAGCTAAAGGGCTTGAGTGACGGCAGTTCTGAGACATGCCGGGAGGTGGCAGAGTGCACTGACTCTTTTTCTCTCTTGCCTGCAGACCTTTCCCGGGAGATTCCACCTGGCTCTCGTGACATCATTTCCAGGACCGAGCCAATGGAAGGAGACCTTACTGGCTCCGGTCCCTCTGACGTCACGTCCGGGCCTGAACCAATGGAGAACGAACACGTCCCTGATCCTTATGACCTCATTTCCTGTCTTCCCCTTTAAAACCCTGCCCCTTTGTCCTAATTCCTCAGTCTTATCTTGGACTCAGTTGTATGCACACCAGTGCTGTTTATTTGTATAAAAATGACTTTTGCAGCCAGGATACCAGATTATACGGGTGGCTGCCCCAAACCTTTATCTGAGTATGTCTTGTTTTTGTGACACCATGTTTAATAACATGCTTTAACTCCTATCATCATGAAAAAGATATCACGTGTACATCTGAGTATTTTAATTTTTCAGAGAACTGTAATATCACAAATGTAATGGATTCTGTGTCCTGTCGGAGGAAGAGAAAGCCCGTTTAAGAAGCACGTAGTGATTCACACACATAGAGCACATAGAAGATCAAATACAAAACAAAGCATTGAACGTGCTAATTTAGTTACAATGGGATTTGAGAAACTAGTAAATTAAATAATTTTAAGATTAAGTTTATGATGTTCTACTTTAATGACAAAATAAACTACGTGATTAAAGTGGAAATTTAGAAATTAAAGTTGACATTTCGTGCTTTTTTCCCCACTGTGTGCCTTTTTTTTTTCTCTGTACCCTAATAAGCTTTCATATGACACTTAGACAGTGGGCAACGACTCGCCTTTTCATGGTGACTTTGATATCTGTCAACTTCTTTTTTATTTCAGGCACTGTGTGACTTTGTGAACTTGAGCTTTCGAGTTTCTCCGACACACTATCTCACTCGATCAACTTCCTTTTGTTGTTTATACCACTGTTTAAACCAACAAATAGTACGTTTTTCTTTGCCTCCACTTGGTATTCGCTGAAATTCTTCTATTTTCCCTCTTGCTTTTGCCATTGCCTTTTCACAGAACGCTGAGTTTAAGGGCTATTTATATTGATTTGCATATTCAAAGAGGCGTAATTCTGGGAGGAGTTGGGGCGGGACAACAGGCGCGTGCATGTGCGTTACTTTTCACGCTGACCGAGATTTATGGAGCAGAAGAACGTGGAAGTTGGCGTTCGCACAGATTTAGGCATCTTGATGTTTTTGTGCGTAAGCACAGTTCCGCTTTGTGCTTACGCCATGTTATAGTACGAATTCTACGCACGCCGTTATGAATGAGGCCCCTGATCTTTGCTCCGAGCGAATTTTTCTTATTCCCGCAGATGGAAAAAAAAAGAACTCAATAGAAAGTTCTTTTGTACCGTGGAGGATATCGAAGAAAAACCGCTGCAGGTCTTGGACAACGTTCCTCTTCAGCAAATCCAAAAATGTTTCCACAAGTGGGAAAACCGTTGGGATGAGTGCATTCATTCACATAGAGAGGACTTTGAAGGAGACTAAAGTTTTATTAGGTAAAAATCATTGAAACAATTTTCTTTCCAATTCCGGTTATTTTTGGGTACCCCCTCGTATCTTTGACATGGATGATATAGTTTGTTGCATCAAGGAAATAAAGCCGAAAAAATGTGTGTCTGCTTTCATTGTCAGGTTGTAAAGGAACAAAATGTGAATATTTTCATAGGGGGTAATTCTTGTCTACACCCACCATATACCCCTTCAGCAACTACGGCGGAAATAATCAGACGAGAGAAATCTGGTAGAAAAAGAGAGAGATTTAACTGGCCTTGGAAATGCAGTTTTCAGTTCCACTATACAATGCGGTCTAATCATTAGGCCCAGGTCAAGGAGAAGCCATAGCAGAAGTTCACCCATCGTTCAGTCCTTCACTGTGGAGAGCTGATGATTGTACGTCCGATTCTGCCAAGTGCGGGAGGCGTTCTTCTTACAGGTGACTTTGTGAACGTCCCTAACCATTATCAATGCTGTACTCACACATCTTGCATATTCAGTAAGCTTTTCATGATGGTTGCCAGGTATGGGTAACCATCATCTGAACACAGTTATATATGGATGGCACTCTTCAAAGACCTTTTTAGAGCACCTTTATTTCTGCTCTAATCATTTATGGAAAAAAGATGATCCGCTGTGGCAACCCCTAACAGGATCACCCAGATGAAGAAGAAGATCTCTGCTGTAATCAATCCTGGCCTCTTCCTGGAAGTGACGGGTCAGGCCTGCTTTAATCCACCAAGATCCATCCCCACATCAGCTGCAGGAGGCTCACAAATCACAAATAATTATCCAGTAGTTATTTTTCAGTTCTGGTTGCAAACGTTACAATCTGCAGCTCCGTTATGCCATATGCTTCGTTGGCCAATATTTAATGAGGTCCTTAAGAAAGTCGTTGCACGTGCTTCTCTTTGCGCTCTCGATTTTTTTGCTCCACTCGGTGAGTCCCGGGCTGTCAATCACAAACCTCTGCTAGCAGATGTGGCTTTGATCTCCTCACTCAGTTGCATTTTGCTTTCATTATAAAAGTATTCTGTTTAGCAGACGTCACTCTTTCGATAGAAGCCGTCCAAAATCAAGAAGAGGGTTTAAAGTTAAGTGGCCAATCTGTAGTTCACATACAGTGGAAATCAAAAACTAAATTTAAAAGAGCAGAGTTGTCTGAAACAAAGCAATCAGGCAACCATCTGTGTAAGATTTTAATTGAACATTTTTTTTTGTGGTTTCTGAAATATTCAGAAGAAAACCTGCGGCAGTCTGCTGTACATTTTTAAAGTTTCACATACAGCAACTTTAGTTTTTCAATATTTAGTTAATTTGCAGCCTTATACTGAAATCATTTATATTATTTTTTTCCCTCATCAAACCATACTCAATACCCTAAAATGACAAAGAAAAGCCAGGATTTAGAAATTGTTACACGTTTATTAAAAACTAGCCGTCCCCCGCGGCTCCGCCTGCGTAGTAGTGAAACAGAACAAACTTTAAAAATCAATAAACAAACAGGTATCGCTAGCCAAGTGGTGGCAAGGTGCACTCCAACACATGGCGAGAGGTAGAGTGACTCGAATGGAGGAGGGCCCCGCCCGGCTCCCTACTCCTGGGGTCCGGTTGCCCTCTCTCCTCGGCCAGTAGCCGCTCTCTCGGATTCACACAAATTTATCACTCCTGCAAGCGAACTATGATTCTTAACACGATGAGAGAAGTCGCAAAATCAATTGGAATATTCAAGCAAATTATAGGAAAATACCTTCTCTAAATCCGTTAAAGTTCTCTCGTAAAAAGCGGACAGACAGACATTGGATTTTATATATATAAAATACCACCCCAAGCCGCTGACCACAATAGATAGATAGATATAGATATATATATATATATATATATATATATATATATATATATATATATATATATATATATATATATATATATATATATATATATACTGTGTATTGTCGCAGATTGAGGCCCTTGCCGTCCTCTTGAACCCTCTGACTCAACTCCAGACACCAGGTAAAAGTCCAAATATTACTTTTATTGGAACAATAATGTGCACAAAGCACCCTCCACTCCACAATACTCATAAATCAATAATAACAATACACTAATCAATCCTCCACACTCCCAGACACTTTGCCACCCTTCCTCCCAGCTCAGCTCAATGTCTGGGCTTACCCATGAGTCCTTTATACCCCCTCCGGTTTCCTCCCACAGTCCAAAGACTTGCAGGTTAGGTGGATTGGCAATCCTAAATTGTCCCTAGTGTGTGCTTGGTGTGTAGGTGTGTTTGTGTGTGTCCTGCGGTGGGTTGGCACCCTGCCCGGGATTGGTTCCTGCCTTGTGCCCTGTGTTGGCTGGAATTGGCTCCAACAGACCCCCGTGACCCTGTGTTTGGATTCAGCGGGTTGGAAAATGGATGGATGGATGAAAAATGTCTGAATATCATCTAGTTATCATGTTTTATGTAGTGCGTTACATATCTATCTAGCCACAATCTATGTTTGCTTTATATAGTGCCTTACATATGTATTTATCATTGCTTTATATAGTTTCTATCTATCTATCTATCTATCTATCTATCTATCTATCTATCTATCTATCTATCTATCTATCTATCTATCTATCTATCTATCTATCTATCTATCTATCTATCTATCTATCTATCTATCTATCTTTCTATGCTTGCCTATAGAGTACTCAGGGGGTCTGCCCCTATATAAAGAGACACTTGTGAGGCTCCTTCTTGACCACACAGATCTGCTGATGCCACCTCTGCATGGTATCAAATCTCAGTCCAGATTCTATTCTTTCTGTGTAGCTCCCGGGCTGGTGGGATGGTCTGCTCACCTCCAGTTGCCACTCGTAGTGAGAGAGTCAAGGCTGGGGGGCTGTCAAGAGGCAGGGCCTGTTAAAGCCCATTGCGGCACTTCCTGTGTGATTTTGGGCTATATAAAAATAAACTGTATTGTATTGTATTGTACTCGGACTTCCTCAATGTCTTGCAGAAGTGTCTGTTGAATTTCTAAGTGATAGCTGTTAGGTTTAGTGAATCTCTGAACTGTAATTGGCTTATATTTTGATTTGAGCTTTCCACTTCTGGAAATCACATCTTATTGACTAAGCCAGGGGTAGGCAACATCGGTCCTGGAGTGCCACAGTATGTGCAGGTTTTTGTTCCAACCCAGTTCCTTAACGAGAACTCAATTATTGCTGATGAAGCACATATTGCTTAAGTGACATTTTAATGCTTCATTTTAGTGGTCTCGCTTGTTAAGGTTCTCCAACCTTAATTACTTATTTCAATCTTAAACTGCTGCATTCAGTGTTTTAATTGCTCCTTATTAGCAATAAGATGTAAAACAGGGGTAGGCAATGTCGGTCCTGGTGAGCCGCAGTGGCTACAGGTTTTCATTCAACCCAATTGCTTAATTAGAAACCAATCATTGCCAATCTCAGACCTTATTTAATTTTATGGCTTGTTAGTCTGTGCAATGTAAGGCTTTTATATCGTAGATTTTTTTCCTTTCCAAGGATATCATCCAAATGATTTGAAGCCTAAAACAGATCATTTTCAGTCTGTCACATTTTTCTATTAAGTGTTTTATTAAATCAAACCGCGCATGATGAACACACACAGATGAAATTGGAAAAAAGCTAGCTGGAGAACTGCTGGCTGCTTTTGTCTTTTACATCTTATTGCTAATAAGGAGCAATTAAAACACTGAATGCAGCAGTTTAAGATTGAAATAAGCAATTAAGGTTGGAGAACCTTAACAAGCGAGACCACTAAAATGAAGCATCAAAATGTTACTTAAGCAATATGTGCTTCATCAGCAATAAATGAGTTCTCGTTAAGGAACTGGGTTGGAACAAAAACCTGCACATACTGTGGCACTCCAGGACCGACGTTGCCTACCCCTGGACTAAGCCACGAAAGGACATTTATTTTTTGTCTCCTTCAGTCACCGTGTGGTCAGTTTTGCTGTGTGCTTTGGGTCACTGTCATGCCGAAAGGTGAACCTTCTTCCCATCTTCATATCTCTGGCAGAGGGCAGCAGGTTTTCTTGAAGAATGTGATGAGGTTTTTTGCTCCATCCGTGTTTCCCTCTCCCCTTACCAGTCTTCCAGTGCCCGTTGCAGAGGAACACCCTGCACCTCCACCTCCTTGTATTCAATGTGCCGAGATGCCAACCTGTTACCTCACTTGGCTCCCTGAAGTTCAAATACTTGATGCCTGCCTACAGAGTTGTTAGTGGATCAGCACCCCTGTATATGGGGGGCACTCATGAGGTCTTATGCTCCTCCTTGTGGTCTCCACATGAAGAGGGTCTGGTGATGCCACCTCTGCATCACCAGGTACATTTGCTGCACTTACAAGTTTGTTTTTTATTTTTTAATATTGTGGTATTTTTTTGGGACAAGAGAGCTAAGAAAAAACCCTGCAAAGCAATCTAAAAAATGATTGTCAAATGGTGTTTACGCACTGTCATTTCTTATTGTATGTAATAACTATTTTAAAATGCAATTTGGGCTTTTCTGCATTATACAGGTACTTTCTGAATACAATGCTAATTTTTATTACAAACGAAAAATCAAAAATGATGGTGCTATGAACAATCCGACCTAAGCGCACTTCCTCATTTATTTGACTGTTTGATTATTTTTGCATTCAGGATGAAAGGACGATATGGAAGAAATACTGAGCATAAATCATTATACAGTATATTCAAAAAGATGTCCAAGATTGGAAGAAAGAAGCTCAAATTATCATTCTGTCTAGACTTTAGCTCAACTAATAAAGAAGGAAAATGTTACGGCACAGAAGTGATTGCCTTCCAGACACGCACGCATTGCGATTTACACTTAAGTAATGGCTAAAGTGAATAATTAAATTCCAGCAATATTGCTTTTTATTGTATTCAATATGAAATTTCTGTTTGATCTAAAGAATTTAAGTAAGTATTATTGCCCAAAAAAGCCTAATGAAATTTGTTCTTATTTTTTTGTTAAACATACATCGGCTAAGGACTCTTAATATTTACAGACTTATATCCATCCGTTTGTTTCTGAATCTGTGCAGAAAGGGCATCATGTGGGAACAAAACCCGCACTGTACAATGTGGTGGGGTATTGTGGTCAGTTCTGGTCTAAATGTTATAGTGGTGCTACAGGCTGTGCAAAGGAGAACACCTCAGTGCACTCCACATCCTACTCTGACCCGCACCCTTAAGGAGAAAGCAAAAGTCAGGGGGGTGCGTGCAATCACGCCTTGAATGTGAGTGGGGGCAAAAGGACATATCCAAGGACGAGTTCTGAAGGACAACCATTGTCGAAAAGCTAAGCAAACCTAACCCTAAGAGAATTCACTCTAATTAGTTTTAAGCAGTGAAAGCTAACATTAATAATTGATCCAACTTTGCAAAAATTCTCAAAGGTGTTGTGATAGAAACACAGACCAAACATCGTGAAATGGTTTGGGGCAGCCACCCGTATAATATCCCTGGCTGCAAAAGGTTTTTTGAAAAGAACAGAGTTGTTCACAAGAGCGAGTCCAAAACAGAACTGATTCATTGGTGGTACGATGGCGGCTTTAAAGGCCCATATAGGAAGTGACATCATCAAAGGGCCCGGAACCGGAAGTGACATCATTGAAGGGGCCGGAAGCGGAAGTGAGGTCTTTGGAGGCGCCGGAACCTGGCAGGATTTCCTGGGAAAGGTCTGCTGGGAACTGAGAGAAACAATCAGTGTACCCCGCCGCCCCCTGGTCGGATGTGGTATTACTATTACTTAAGCCCTTTAGCTGCCTCCTACTCACATGTGTGTGACAGCATTGATAAAAGTTTTGATTTTGAAGGTGAGGATGGCACACGTTTTGTGGTAACGTTATAATTACTAATCAGTGCCAACCAGAGTGGCACCCTGATGCATTTGATTAGCACATGCCGGTATTAATTTTACTCTACTCTACACATGTGACAATAATGACACTATGCTCTCTCTCACTCTATCTATCTATCTATCTATCTATATATATATATATATATATATATATATATATATATAAATTATGGAGAATCAGCCTGGCCCCAGACAGACGCACAGGTCCAAGTTACGAACGTTTACTTCTTTTTCACAATTCACAAATCATAACAATAAGCTCAGTTCTTATTCTACCTTTCTTCTCGTCCTATGTTGCCTCCACTCCTCTTCCACAAGTTCTGTCCTCCATTTCCCGACTCCGGCTCCTCAACTGGAGTGAGGCAGACCATTTTATGTGGCACCCGGATGTGCTGATTTTCTTGCAGCACTTCCAGGTGTGTCAGAAGTGCTCCAGTCCATGGCTCAAGAATCATCCTGATGCCCCCTGGTGGTGACTACGGGCCCCAAAAGGGTTGAACTTCTAAGCTACAATCCCGTGGCCCTAATGCAAATGGGGGGGTGTGCCCTGTCTCATGTCCCTGGGGAGGTACTGTCTCTCTCCTGGACCTTCCATCCTCCAGGCGTTTCGGCTGGGCAAGAGCCCCAGCCATCTGCCACAATATACAGTATATATGTATATATATATATTACATACTTTACTGTCAAATAATGCAAAGAGTATGCGACATGTGTTTCGCCCTTAATTGGGATCATCAGGCGTACACACTCCACTGCACCCCTCGCGGGGATGGAACCTTGGATGTTGGCGTCAAAGGCAAAGCCCCTTTACATTGCGCCACGGCGTGTGGTTTGTTTATTTGACAGCCTGGAGATTGGAGTAATTACATTTATAGCATTCGTAGTCTGAAACACAATCTGATTGTATGGGTGGTTACCTACCAGGTAATGCATGTGGTTGGTCTGCAAGTCAGCAAATATCCACCACGGTGCCCTCTCAGTTGTGAGAAGCAGATTATAGAATGTAACATAGTTTACTCTTCAAATAATGCAAAGAGTACATGACACGTGTTTCACCCTTATTTGGGCTCATCAGGCATACACACTCCACTGCACCCCTCGTGGGGATTGAACCTCGGATGTCAGCATCAGAGGCAAAGCCCCTTTATGTTGCACCACAGCGTGTGGTTCTTTTATTTGACAGCCTGGAGATCGGACTAATTACATTCATAGCATTCGTAGTCTGAGTTATTACAAGACTGATGTCTTTATCCAAGGTGGGTTACAATATCTGAGATACAATTAGTTACATTTCTTCTTGGAGTTTTTGCTTTTTCCATCCGCCCAACCATCTAACCTTATCGCTGGACCGATATTTATGTGATGATATTGTATATAAGGAATGCTACACTTCCACTAATTATACATCTAGATTTTATAAAATAATATAGATTTTTTTTTTGTTACTTATTTGTTAATAATTGTTTTTTTTATTTTCTTGTAACTTTCTCTTTGACATCTTGTAAATCACTTTGGGCGCACATTTTTTTGTATGATAATGTGCTAAAGAAATAAATGTTGTTGTTTTGTTTTTTCAGTTGTATCACAGGCAGATGGTCGCATGGTTTCAGTAGTGGGATTTGAACCGACAACCTCAGGGTTTGAAGTTCCAAAATCTTAACCACAATGCCACACAAGCCTGCCTCATCTTCTAGAATGAGTCTGATCTAATGGGAGCACAGGAATATAAATTAGAGCAACCAATAGTGTTATTCAGAAGCAAGGACTCCACTTTTGGGATCATAGTTACGTGTTTTATTACCACAAACAACTGTCCATTCATTTCAAGATATATTACTGATACAAATACTTTCAAATTGCAAAAAAAATAAATAAATAAAAATAGCCAAGACACTAACAATCTTAGCCAACTGTGTGACTTTGATGAGACCTCTGCTGAAACACACGAGGAGACACTTCGTAACGGCCTACCCAATCATCCGGACCACCAAGGCCTATGGCCTGGCAACCTGAGAGAACGTTAGACTAGACAATCCGTATTTCTTCCAAATCACTTCCCCAATCGACGATTAAAATAAGCAAAAAAGGCAACCAGTATGTAAATTAATAAAGTAAATATATATTAATGAAAAGAAGTGAAACACATTCCAAACTATATATATATATGTTATAGCCAAAGCCCAAAATCGGTCAAAGTGGGAAGTGTCTGGCCAAATTGGGAAATGGCCAATGTCCAATCTTTTCTTGATTTTGGGATTTGGCCAGCCAGTTTGCGAAATAGCATGGGGCGATCGGCCAAAGTCAGAAGAAAAAAGGCATGAGCAGATTTTAGTGGGTCTCTATAATTTTATACTTTATACAATCTCTTTACTTTATGAATATCCATCATCACTTGTTACAACAAGATGAACTTTTATGACATTTCGAATTGCACAACAGTTTCTTATTTCTACATTTGCAGCAATTTCTTTCGCACTTAGTAGTGTAATTACATCGAGTGTAGCCTTGGCCACCGGTCAGTTATTGGGAAGACACAACGGTTTGTAGAGATTTTTCTTCAGTGCCTAAGGATTCCAGTGTAAGCAGTTTCTCGTGCAGAATGGAAAACTCACTTCTGGAATACAGTTGTTTGAGAACACCATGTTCTGTTCCCAGCTTGTAGAAAGTGCCTTCAACGTTCATGATAACTGCAAGAACGCTTCTTGGATCACTGCAACCTCTGTCAACATCTGATATACAGATGTGTACATTATCTCCGACTTTCGCTGGTGGGAATTTTGCATCTGAATTTTTAAGCATATTCACACCTTGAGCTTGCAAACTAACGAGAGCTGCTGACATCTTCTTCCTGATTTCTTGTTTATTATGACATAGCCTGCAAGTAATTTTCCCTCCATACCCTTCGTCTGCGTCATTACTTATTCCACAAATTGCATGGACATTTTTGCCGCAGGATCCACAAGAATGGGCTGAACTACACTCTTTTTCACACACTAAACAGAATCATCAGCACATCGAATTTTGGCCAGTGATTTCCAGCCACTTCGCGAAATGGCTGGCTAAAGTAGCAGATACACTGGTCATTTCTAGTAATCGGACTTTGGCCACACCTCTTGGCCAAAATGCGAAATGGCCAACCAATTTGGGAACTGGAGGAACTTAGTGTTTTGCCCGTAACATATATATCTCACCCCCAACAGTGAACGGCGGAATGTTATAATAAAAGGTGCAACAATAAATATACAATACAAACCTTCCCTTGTCCCTAAACTGAGCACGACATACAAACGACACACGGAAAACACGAAACACACATGAAAGTCCCAAAAGATTAAACTGAAGTTGATTAATGGAAGTGAACCTTGTCCGGTTGGAATTGTCCTACGGTAAATATTGCATAGCTGTAATGGTTGTTCGCTCTTTCCCCAAACGACAAAAAAAAAAACAGTCTCACCGTGATATCCTCGACGTAACGGATTGAACCAGAACCCCAGGGTTTGTATAGTGATGAATGTCTGGCGTCGGCAAGCAGCAAGTAAGAATAGGGTGCGAATTCCGCATCAGCATTCTTGCATTGATCTTTGGTGTAAATGTTCGAGTGGCAAATGTCTCTCCTGGAATTCATGGGTTTGACAGGGAAAACTATCACGAGGGGTCACGGTCCCACGGCGTTATCCTACCCCCCCTTTGTTTCCAGGGGGACAACATTTACACAGACACATATAGACCATATACACGGGACAACACTATGAAAGACGCGACTCAGCACACAACATATTTAAGACATCTCTGTTCATGTAGCAAGCACTGGGAGAAAAATACAAGAAGCACGAGACCAAAGAACAGGTGTCCATTAATTTATTTTTCTGATCTTACTGTTCTCAATGAGACACCAAAAAAAAGATTTTTGTTTTTTCATTCCTGTGGTTTGAACCCACAATCTCAGGACTTGACGACGTCCACGGCCTTAACCACTGGGCCACGCTGCCCACCTTGCCCCTTCTACAACTGCTTTTCTTCTCTTTGTCCTCAAAGAACTCGCTTTCTGTAGTTCACCACATTTAGCTTTATGTTCCTAAAATCCATACCTTCCCGTTCTCAACCGTAAAAATAACTCCTCTGTCAGCTCTGACATTTGAATGAATAATTAATTTGACTTCATTTCCACCATTTTTTAACAGAAGCTTCGTTCTTGGTTTGCTTTTACCTAAGAGATTTCAAAAATAACGAGTTCAATGGCTATTATTCATCACTGTTTACCTGGCCTTGCCCAGGGTATGAAGCCTCGGCCTAATAGATTTATAAAGTCTGAAAATAATTTACTGTAGCTCATGACCGTCTACCATTAACATTCCTTGTAATATCATCTCTTTGCTTCCAGAAGTGTTCACATAACTCTCCTCAAGGACTCGAGTCCTCGATTGATGCTTTTATTGTCTTTCCTCGGTTTTCTAAGCTACGGCTCAATCTCCAGCTGATAAATTATATTCTTTGTTATCAAATCTCGGAGTGATTCATCAGACTGATGCGGTTTTCTCATCCGTCTCTCTCTAAGGTCTGGTTTTATTTATGAATCCATGATGGTTTCTTCATCGTTCTTTGGAGAAACGTCCTTGTTTCTAAATGATGTCGCATAAGTTCATTCGATACTTTTGTTTCGGTTTTCTGAAAAAAAAACAAAAAAAAAAAACGAGGTTGTTCGTTTTGGGAACTGAAGCCACAGCTGCAAACAAAAGGATCTCTAATTAAATGATCAATTAAAATGAGTCGCTGGAAATGCAATTATACTTATTAATTCAAAATGAAACACTCATTACAGGCTCTCCAATAATGTGTTGCTTAACTTCAGTGATTTTAATATTTTAGGAGCTCAGGACCTTCTTGGAACAGTCATGTGTATTTTGTGGTCCGTGTCTGTTTATCCCTTTCTATATTCTGATAATAATAATAATAATAATAATAATTAAATATATTTGCATTATATAGTGTTTTTCTTGATATTCAAAACTCTTTCCGTAGACAGTTGGGAGGAACTTCATGCACCAGCAATGCACAGCACTCACCTGGATGATGCATCGGCAGCCATTATTGCACCAGTACACTCACCACACATTATTATTTGCAATGGTGATGGACAGGTAGACAGATGAGATTAGACAAGAGTCCCCGTGGACTGTGATGTTTGCTGATGACATTGTGATCTGTAGGGAGAGTAGGGAGCAGGATGAGGAGATCCTGGAGAGGTGGAGATATGCTCTAGAGAGGAGAGGAATGAAGGTCAGTAGGACCAAGACAGAATACATGTGTGTGAATGAGAGGGAGATCAGTGGAATGGTGAGGATGAGGGGAGTAGAGTTAGCGAAGGTGGAGGAGTTTAAATACTTGGGATCAACAGTACAGAGTAATGGGGATTGTGGAAGAGAAGGTGAAAAAGAGAGTGCAGGCAGAGTGGAATGGTGGAGAAGAGTGTCAGGAGTGATTTGTGACAGACGGGTATCAGCAGGAGTGAAAGGGAAGGTCTACAGGACGGTAGTGAGACCAGCTGTGTTATATGGGCTGGAGACGGTGGCACTGACCAGAAAGCAGGAGACAGAGCTGGAGGTGGCAGATTTAAAGCTGCTAAGATTTGCATTGGGTGTGACGAGGATGGACAGGATTAGAAATGAGGACATTAGAGGGTCAGCTCAGGTGGGACGGTTGGGAGACAAAGTCAGAGAGGAGAGATGCTGGGTATATTGGGAGAAGGGTGCTAAGGATAGAACTGCCAGGCAAGAGGAACAGAGGAAGGCCTAAGAGAAGGTTTATGGATGTGGTGAGAGAGGACATGTAGGTGATGGGGGTAACAGAGCAAGATGATGAGGACAGGAAGATATGGAAAAAAGATGATCCACTGTGCAACCCCTAATGGGAGCAGCCGAAAGAAGAAGAAGAAGACACTCGCTACACATTACCCATTAGAAGATAACCAGTCAGACACAGGGGATGATTAGGGGGCCAGAATGGACTGGGACATTGAGATACATCCTACTCTTCTTGAAGAGTGTGTCGACTTTAAATAAATAATTGTTCCCCATAAGAGTGCAGGCTGTAATGGGCCACGAGCGCACTTCAGTCAGAGGACGGCAAAGACACGTGCAAGTGGTTACGTCAGGCAGGCTCCTCGTTAATTCCTCAGAGGGCGTGACGTATTTGCACCCGTGCCCCATGAGGAGCATTAGTATAAGAGGAGCCAGCACGGGACAGAAGGGGAGGGAAACAAAAACAAATATATACACAAGTTCCCCCATCAGGTTTACGTTTATCAATCCTGACTTTTGTGTGAAAAGTTGTACGCGCACATTTATGGGCTGCTTTGTGCACGTATACAACTTTTATAAATCTCACCCCAGATGAGGAAGCGTTTTCCTTTTTATTTCATTGCATTGAGATTAAAGGCCACAACCTCACAGGACTTGACCCCTAAGAACCGGCACATTAGTCCTAGCGATGGGATAGCAAAAAATGATGACAACTGTGAAAACACAAAATGAGGAATGAAACAGCCCAAAATAATGATGAGTAAAAAAAAATGTGGACAATACAATTTGCTTCAGTTTCCCCCCAAAAAATTAAACCAAAATGAGGTCAGATCCATGGAGATTTGAAGTCCCAGGAATTTGATGCTTGCCACATGGTCTGACTTAGCCTAACTGATAGAGAGAAGGAGGTGTTTGTGTGGATCCTTCTAGTCCGCTGGTAGGCCACAATGAGCTCCTTGGTTTTCTGGCTGTCACGTGTCAGATTATTGTCTGCACACCTTACGGCTGTGTGCTGGACCTCTTCCCTGTTGACCATGGTGTCATCTGTGACTTTTATCCTTTGTAACCACCAGGAGGCACCACTGAGCCCCAAACCTTGGATACAGTAATGCCCAACACAATTCTGGGTTTGAATAAATGGTATCAGTTTTCCAATAATCACCCGTCACAAGATCACTAATCAAATACACAATTCAGTCGAAATTCTTCCTCCTTCCTTCATTCAAGTGTGTCACCCGTTGCCTCCCAACTCTGACTCCCTAAAGGGAGATGGCGGATTCCTTTTCAAGATGGACCCGGGAATGCTTCTGAAATACGTCTGGGTCATACTGAACACAGGGAGGTACTCTACCAGCACCCAGGGACCCAAGCACCCCTGTGGGTGTCCAAAATGGGGTGCCACAAAGGGATTCCTGCCACCTGCCATATGGGGGATGGAACTGGTCCTGGCTTCTAGTGGTGCATCAATTCTATTATTATTCAGGGGCACAAAGCCATTTCCTCGTCCAGCTGGCAAGCTCGTCTGTCCTTCCATCCGGGCAAGAAGTTATCCTCCATCTTGGCTGGGATGCCTGTTCTCCTATTGGGCAATTACACCTTATTGCATCAAAAAAGTGCTTGCCCTATATTTTTTCTCTTCACAAGTTCTGACAAACTTTATATACAACTAGCTGTGAAAAGCCCGGGGTCCTAGAAACTATGGAAATCGTCAGAAAAAAAATTGAAATGTAGAGATGTCCGATAATTGAGAGGAACTACTCTGGGCATCTCTCTCCTAGGAGGATTTGTTTTGCCAAAATGCTCGCCTCGCTTGTGTATTAGCGGCGAGAGGAAAAGTAGAAGGGATATCGTTTTGCTGATGTTAGCGGCTAAGCGACTTTGTCTTTCTTCAGAGGTTTCGTTTTGCCGACGTGCTCACCTCACTTGTGTATTAGCACTGGGAGGAAAAGTAGAAGGGATGTCGTTTTGCTGATGTTAGTGAGTAAGCAACTTTGTCTTTCTTCGGAGGTTTCGTTTTGTCGACGTTTGCTCGCCTCACTCTGTATTAGTGGCTAAGCGACTTTGTCTTTATTCAGAGGTTTCGTTTTGCCGATGTGCTCGCCTCACTTGTGTATTAGCACTGGGAGGAAAAGTAGAAAGGATACCGTTCTGCTGATGTTAGCTGGTAAGCGACTTTGTCTTTCTTTGGAGGTTTCGTTTTGTCGACGTGCTCGCCTCCCTCTGTATTAGCGGCTAAGTGACTTCTTCTTCCTTTCGAGGTTTTGTTTTTGCCGATGTGCTTGGCTCTCTTGTATATTAGTGCTGGGAGGAAAAGTAGAAAGGATACCGTTTTGCTGATGTTAGCTGGTAAGCGAGTTTATCTTTCTTTGGAGGTTTCGTTTTGCCAACGTGCTCGCCTCGCTTCTGTATTAGTCGTGAGAGAAAAAGTAGAAGGGATATCGTTTTGCTGATGTTAGTGAGTAAGCAACTTTGTCTTTCTTCGGAGGTTTCGTTTTGTCAACGTTTGCTCGCCTCACTCTGTATTAGTGGCTAAGCGACTTTGTCTTTATTCAGAGGTTTCGTTTTGCCAATGTGCTCGCCTCACTTGTGTATTAGCACTGGGAGGAAAAGTAGAAAGGATACCGTTTTGCTGATGTTAGCCGGTAAGCGACTTTGTCTTTCTTTGGAGGTTTCGTTTGGTCGACGTGCTCGCCTCCCTCTGTATTAGCGGCTAAGCGACTTTTTCTTCCTTTGGAGGTTTCATTTTTGCCGATGTGCTTGGCTCTCTTGTATATTAGCGCTGGGAGGAAAAGTAGAAAGGATATCGTTTTGCTGATGTTAGCTGGTAAGCGACTTTGTCTTTCTTTGGAGGTTTCGTTTTGCCGATGTGCTCGCTTTGCTTGCGTAGTAACGGCAGGAGGAAAAGTAAAAAGGATACAGTTTTTCAGATGTTAGCAGGTAAGCAACTTTGTCTTTCTTCGAAGGTTTTGTTTTGCCGATGCGCTCGCCTCGCTTGTGTTATTAGTGGCTAAGCGACTTTGTATTTCTTCAGAGGTTTTGTTTTGCCGACGTGCTCGCATTGCTTGTGTATTAACGGCAGGAGGAAAAGTAAAAAGGATACAGTTGTAGCGGGTGCCACATGATGCTATTGTTCCGTTGGCAGTTTGCTGCTCCATAGGGTGCATTGCAGGGAAAGTGGACACTGTAAATACACCTTTAAGGGGGACGTCATAACATGGTCAGGACGGTTGGTGCTGGACTTAAAAACTGGAAAAGAAGGGGAGAAAGAGAGACATCTTGTGGTGGAGCGAAGGGAATCGACGAGGTAGCGCCAAGAAAAATACCTGCTGTTCACTCAGCAACACAAGGGAGACGCGTCTCTGAAGATGGACTCTTTTTTCTTTGGTTTCGCCGACGATTCTTTGGACTGGTAGGACTGAACTTTTTTGATATTGGCTCGACGGCCGACGTATTCCGGTAGGCTTTCTCTTTGCCATAAACAGTAAAGACAGTTAACACAAGCTCGCCTCGCTTGTGTTATTTAGTGGCTAAGCGACTGACTCTTTCTTTGGAAGTTTCATTTTGCCGACGTGCTCGCCTCACTTGTGTATTAGTGGAGGGAGGAAAAGTAAAAGGGATACCGTTTTGCCAATGTAAGCGGCTAAGCGACTTTGTCTTTCTTCGGACGTTTCGTTTTGCCGATAGTGCTTGCCTCGATTGTGTATTAGCAGCTAAGCGAGTTTCTGTTTCCTCGGAGGTACAGCCCTTAGCCCCGACTCCACCTCTCACTGCCGGGCCGGACAGACACACACACACACATAGACATTCATATATAAGATTACTTACGGGTCATGTCATTTTGGAGCTGGCTAAGTTGGTGAACTTTCTATATTGAAGCAAAAGTATACAGCCATTTTCTCAACTCACATCCTCCATTACAGAGTTGCAGGAAGCAACCTGAGACATCAAGGCAGGATCCAACCTTGGCACAGAGATCAGCATAATAAAGCAAAATGTGTTAGTGGAAGTGCTGAGCTTCAGCAGATGCCTTGGAGAAGGTCCAGGTAATTACCTATTTATCGAGTTTGGAGCTGCATTTTATTTGGCAGCAATCCAGTCAAAAAAGGCAAGAATCGGCTGACAGTAAATTCCTGAGATTAACATGTTAATTTGTTTTTTTTTTTTTTCTTCACTGCATTAATCATGTTCATCTCTCTGCATAATTTGACATTCTGGGATTTATTTTGTTTGAATGTAAAGGAGCAAGGTCATGAGTGAAACCACGAAGCAGCCGACCAAAATGCAATGCTTAAGAAAGAAGCCGAGGTGCTTTATGTTGATGTGCTCGGACCGGGAAATGAGTTTGATTTGATTCCTTATTTTTTTTTTCCTTTGTCAGGTTGGAAATGTAATGCATTTTTTTTTTTTTTTGTGTAACAACTTATTTGAAAGAATTTTTTTTTTATCTTAATAGATATGAAATTGACACAATTCCATCTGCTTTATTGTGTTCATCTTCAAAACTGAAGCCACGATGGAGTTGATTTCTACCAACAGTGGGTTTTCCTTCATACTTTTGTGGGATTGAGTTTTTTGGAGTGTCTGTGTTACCGGCCTCAGGCCTAGGGGAACCTAAGCCAGGCACAAGTCACTGTTGCTACAGGGTGCAGTCACAGCCATGTGGTGTTTCACAAACTCCACAAAGAGCCATAGCAAGGTTTGGGGCAGCCACCTGTGTATTTGGTTACCTGGCTGCAAACTGAGCTTTGAATGGCAGCACTGCTGTGCCCAAAACCGAGTCCAAAACAGAACTGAGGGCATAAGGAAATGGTGGAGGCTTTTAAAGGGGAAGACAGGAAGTGTGTAGCAGTGCTACTTTATAAGAACTGCATCTCCCAGCAGTCCTTGCAGGGGCTGCTGGGGTCAAAGGTGGTCAAAGGAAGTTTAAAAGAGGGCAAAAGGAAATAGTTTGTTTTGTTTGGTGCGTTGTGTGTTGCGTTCATCTGTCGTGCTACCTGCTGTTATTGAAACTCTAATTAATCATTGTGTCCTGGACTGTATTTGTTTGTTGGGGTCTGGATCGTCTGTCTACCTGTGCACGGAGGACTGTGTTGGATTCATTGGTTTTCCGGAAGAGTGGAGCGCTCCTGAACCATCCATCTGATTTCATCCTTTCAGTAACTACCGGTAGGACTGTGTTTTTCCTTCACCCTTTCAACCTACAGATCGCTGGGCTTAATTTCGTCAATTCCCAATTTTCATCCGGATTGGTTTTCATGGACTTTGCTGTGTGGTGTTGGTGTGTTTATATGTTAAATGTAATATCGCCGAAGGGGTCAGGGGTGGTATTACTGTTTTCATTTAGTAGTAGTAGTAGTAGTAGGAGTAGGAGTAGTAGAGCTTTATTGTCATCTTAACAATTTACTTACAGTACACAGTGGGACGAAATATCGGAATCCAGAGTCAAAAGGTGCAGTACACAAGATATATATATATATATATATATATATATATATATATATATATAAAACTAAAAAACATATACAGTATTAAGTAGTATTTTGTAATCCAGAGAGTGTGTGGAGTAAAGAGTCCAATGTGGAGGAGGGCAGCATGGTGTTCAGGAGCCAGACTGCTTTGGGAAAGAAACTATTGCACAATCTCGCAGACCTGCTCCTGATGCTGCAGAGTCGTCTTCCAGATGGAAGAGGAGTAAACAGTTGGTGGGAGGGGTGGTGGGGGTCAGCCATGATGCTAGTGGCTTTATGAAGGCAGCGTGAGGTGTAGATCTCCTGCAGGCTGGGTAGAGAGCTGCCAATGATGCACTCAGTAGTCCGCACAATCCTCTGAAGGGCTTTGCGGTCGGAGGCATGGCAGTTTCCATACCGGACTGTAATACAGCTGGTCAGGACGCTCTCTATGGTGCCTCTGTAGAAGGTGGTAAGTATGGGTTTAGGGAGGTGCACCTTCTTCAGTCGTCGCAGGAAGTAAAGACGCTGCTGGGCTCTTTTTGTAAGATAGTTGGTGTTTTTGGTCCAGGACAGGTCCTCTGTGATATGAACTCCTAGGAACTTGGTGCTCTTCACTCTCTCTACTGTGACGCCATCAATGTTGAGTGGGAGATGGACAGCCTTTGTCTTCCTGAAGTCAACAATCAACTCTTTTGTCTTTTCAACATTAAGAGACAGATTATTGTCTTTACACCAAAGTGCCAACCGTTTCACCTCTTCTCTGTACGCCACATCATCGTCGTTCTCAATGAGTCCCACTACTGTAGTGTCATCGGCGAACTTGATAATGTGGTTTGTGTCAGAGTTGGAGGTGCAATCATGGGTCAACAGCGTGAAGAGTAGCGGGCTCAACACACAACCCTGGGGGGCACCTGTGCTCAGTGTGATGGTGTTAGATCTTTTATTCCCAATCTGTACTATTTGAGGTCTTTCAGTGAGAAAGTCCAGAATCCAGTTGCAGGTGGAGGTGTTGAGTCCGAGCAGATCCAGCTTACTGATCAGCTTAGTTAATTGTGTTTCATTATACTCTTAATTGTTTGCCTTTCCCATTGTGCTTTATTGGTCTCTGTTGTGAGTGTGTGTGAGTCGATCCAAGGCTGGGGACGTTCCTGGGATCTTTTATATTAAAATAACATAAATCACCGTCAGCCTGGCCGGTGTGAATCTTAGCAGCCCCTGACTGCTACAAGTGAAGTCAAACGGGTTGGGCTCATGAAGGTCTTCAGCCATAGGGTCGAGCCTGGACGTGACATCACAGGAGCCGGAGCCGGCAAGGTCTCCTTCCATTGGCTTGTACCCGGAAATGACGTCAAGAGGACCAGGTGGAATCTCCCGTGAATGGTCTGCAGGAAAGGGAGAAAAAGAGTCAGTGCACTCTGCCACATCCCGGTCTGATTCGGGACTGCCCTTACTCAAGCCCTTTAGCTGCCTCCCATGCACACGTGTGTGACAGGTGGAGAAGCATAAAAGAAGCAGGCAGCAGACACAAGTATCAGACCAGACTTCTCTCTTCTATTTTATTCTCATTTACCTAGAAATATAGAAATGCTTCAATCTCGGCACAGATCAACATGACGATCTGTTAAACAATGGTATATGCCAATTTCCTCTGCAGAACAACAGTGTAAACACATTTACTTTGGTTCAACAATAGTGTTGTTGTCAGCTATTAAGAAGTACCTGATGAGAAACCAATGTTCCCAGAACTCGTTCATTTTTAAAGGAAGCAGGGAGTTCTGGATCCCCACATTGTGTGTGTGGATGAGAAACGAATCAAAGCAGTCTGACTGTTGGGCAGTACACCAGGAAGTGATTGCCAGAAGAAGGTTGTTGGGCACCTGGAGTTCTATAAAAGGGGCCAGTCACCACTACTCAATCGCCAGAGTCGGGAGTAAGGAGGACCGGAGTTGAGGGGTCTGTGCTTATCTGTGCTTGTTGGTGCTTTATGTACTGTGCTCTGGGAAGCGGAGAAAGAGCGCATCCCCCTCTTAAAACAAACGCATGCTGTGTGGTGAAACTTGCACCCTGCCTGTCTGTGGCGGGTGAGGGCGGCAGTACGGATTCACAACCTGCAACACAGTAAAGTGTGCAGAAAGTCAAGGGGTCTGAAAACGTAAACCCACTGCACTGTCGCTGTTTAAAGGAGTGGTGGGCTGTTAACCCACCATCTAAAAACCGTTTCTTGCATACTTCAGACGCATCTGCGTGAATTAGGGTTCTGAATCCGTGAGCTTCAAAGACTTCTCTTTTGGTTTTCATTTCTGGTTACTTTTGTGCCCATTTTTTGTTTGTTTGTATTTTACTTTTTATTCTTTCCCCTGGTTCTAAATCATAGACAAGTCTTCTGTTGCTGCCTTCCTCCTCGCAGGTAGCACAACGTGTATACAAAGTTAATTGCAGGTCAATGTCTCATTCAGTCACGGTTACTGGGCTGTGCCCACTGCGGGCTTGAAGAGGCCGTAGCCCCCCATTATGAACTACGCTGGCTCATCAAAGTGATCGATGAATGACTGACATGCATGTAACTGCTGAATTATTCATTTATGCAAAACTGTATATTTTTTTTTTACTATACACTCCAAAGGAAACATGTAAGGCATTTAGCACCGTCTCTGCTTGCAACTTTTAGCTTTCTATAAAGTATAATAAATCATTCTTTAAATAAATGACTATTTTTTTTCAAATAAATTCTATTTTGTTCATTGGATGCTTTTCATATAAGGCCGAATTTAGCGCAAATGCCCTTTGCTTTACTCATACCGTTATTGTCCAGTTTGACACCATTTCAATTAATTAGAAAATAAATCAACCTTCGAAAAAACAAATTAGCCCTCATTGTATTTGTACAATAAAGGATCGAAAGTCTTGTTTTATTTTTTCCGTTCTCCTCTATTCTATCTGTAAAGAGAAAGTTTGTCTCCTGGGAAAGCAAACCATGAATTATGAATTCTTTTGTCTTGCAGCCGTTTAATTACAGCCATTTTACGACTCTGCAGACTCATTAAGTTTAGAAACATTTTCACATAGAGCTCATCATTTTAGCTTAAATGTTTTCTTTTATTTAATAAAAGAACAGTGATGGTACTCATGAAAAATCATTAACATATGATAAAGTAAACTTTTTTTTTGTCAGATTTCAAAGAAAAATTAATGTTTGAAATGATCACAAAAGTACAAGGGGCCTATAAAAAGTATATTCGACCTTTGGAAGTTTTCACATTTTCTTGTTATATAACGTTGAATCACAATGGATTTAATTTGGCTTTTTAGACATTGATTAACTGAAAAAGACTCTTTAATGTCAAAGGGAAAAAAATATATCTGCAAAAGTGCTCTAAATTAAATTACAAATAGAAAACATCCCATACAGTAAGTAGTCGCCACTTCAAGTCACAGTTCAGTAGATGCACCTTGGACGGCCATGACAGTCTTGAGTCTGTGTGCTCCGCGCTCTCTCTTTGCCAACTTTGAACATCTGCACGCTGTCATTTTTCCTCTTGAATGAATCACAAAAGAATCATTTATTTAATTATAAAATATTATTTATATGTAAAAAATTATATATGAAACATGCTGGTATTGATATTGAATAATATTAACTTCTTTGAGAGCACAAAGATAGACAACATCGGCAAACTATAAAATTAAAATAAGAAACTAAATTCGAGAATCATTATAATAATGCACCTTTCCCATGCTCCAGGCACTTACAGAATATAAGAAGAATGGCAGGGTATACAGTATATAGCGTGGTACAAACCAGATAAATAAATAAAGAAGATTACAACAGTGAATTCAGAGAAAAAGCCTAACAGACAACATAACTGATGGTCTCGCACACACACACAGGTTACATGAGCATCTTGACATCGAGGTAAACTGAGAGAAGGGTAATAAAGTCAAGCAGAGCGAAAAGCCTTCCTGAACAGATAAGTTTTGAGTTGTTTTTTAAAAGAATTCATGGAGTCAGCTGACCTGATTAATTTCGGTCGGTCATTCCAGAGTCTGGGCGCTATACAGCTGAAGGCCCTGCTGTCACCCATGGAGTGTAGATTAGTGTGGGGTACAACAAGATTGGCAGAATCAGAGGACTTTAGTGGGCGGACAGGCACATAGTGATGGAGAAGGTCACTGATGTAGTTTGGTGCGAGGTTATTTAAGGCTTTGTAAGTTATTAGTAGGATTTTATATTCGATTCTGTAAGACACAGGGAGCCAGTGAAGACGGAGCAGGATGGTTGTGATGTGTTCGCTGCTGCTGGTTTGAGTAAGAACTCTTGCAGCCGAGTTTTGAATAAGCTGGAGGTGTGATATAAGATTAGAAGGGGCACCTGACAGTAGGGAATTACAATAATCAATGCGGGATGTGATAAAAGCATGGACAAGTATCTCCGCATTAGAGAAGGAGAGGAAGGAGCGAACACTGGATATGTGACGGAGGTGAAAGTAAGAAAGTTTCTTAATGTGATTTATGTGGGTGGAATAAGAGAGGGAGGAATCAAAAATGACACCAAGATTCTTTGCAGTAGAGGCAGGTCTGATGAGATCACCGCCAAGATGGACTGGGAAGGAGCTCATTTTATTAAGTTGCCCTTTAGTCCCAATTTGCAATCATAAGTGAACAACCATGGTGTGACTCCTTCTCAGGTAATGATTTAGTGTCCCACTTCATGAATCAAATAAATGAGAGGTATGTGACACATTCAGTTTTCGAATCAGATGAGACAGAATCGCTGGACCTGTTCTTGAATCAAACAACGAGAAATGTTTGACCTGTTTGTGAAACAAAGGAATGAGAATCGTTTGACTTATCTGTCATTTTTCCTCTTTAATGAATCACAAAGATTATTTACTTAATTATAAAATCCAACCATCCATTATCCAACCCGCTATATCCTAACTACAGGGTCATGGAGGTCTGCTGGAGCCAATCCCAGCCAGCACAGGGCGCAAGGCAGGATACAAACCCCGGGCAGGGTGCCAGCCCACTGCAGGGCACACACACCCACACACCAGAGACAATTTCGGATCGCCAATGCACATAACCTGCATGTCTTTGGACTGTGGGAGGAAACCCACGCAGACACGGGGAGAACATGCAAACCCCAAAACTGGGAAGCGAACCCAAGTCTCCTAACTGCGAGGCAGCAGCGCTACCCACTGCGTCATCGCACTGCCCAATTTGTAAATCACTGAAGGGAAATTATTTTATCACATGACCGTATGTGTGTGTGTGGGTTGGGGACAGTCAGTGCACAGGGTCCGCCATCATACAGGACCCCTGAAACAGTTTTCAGGTTAAGGGCCTATCAGTTAAAGGGATTTGAATTGGCAGCCCTTCAGATAGCAGATGGCCTTGGGAGTCACCGCTCCTCTTGTATTTTGCTGAAAATACTGTACATCGATATTCACCTCAAGCTCGTGGACATAAAAAGTGAAAAAGAACTGAACTGTGGTCTTCTTGCACTGTGAAGGTTACATGACGGCGCCGGCCATCTGCTCTGTAACTCAGTGAAAGTTCTCTCATGTCTTGGGCTAGGAATGAAATTTAAGTATTTGGAGAAGAAGAAGAGAAATGATGAGTTTTCATTCATTTTACTTTTACAACAAAGGCTACTGTATTATATTCAAAAGATATCTGTACACAGGCGGCACGGTGGCGCAGTACGTAGCGCTGCTGCCTCACAGTTAGGAGACCCGGGTTCGCTTCCCGGGTCCTCCCTGCGTGGAGTTTGCATGTTCTCCCCGTGTCTGCATGGGTTTCCTCCCACAGTCCAAAGACATGCAGGTTAGGTCGATTGGCGATCCGAAATTGTCCCTAGTGTGTGCTTGGTGTGTGTGTGCCCTGCAGTGGGCTGGCACCCTGCCCGGGATTGGTTCCCTGCCTTGAGCCCTGTGCTGGCTGGGATTGGCTCCAGCAGACCCCCTGACCCTGTAGTTAGGATATAGCAGGTTGGATGATGGATGGATGGATATCTGTACACTAGTAGCAGAGATATAAATAAATGAAAATTCACTTTAAGTGATGCCACTTGTGTTTGGACATAAAACTGCACGGTTAGTTCAGATGCAGGCTATAAAGCGATTAACAGACGTGTCCATGTCAGCCTCATTATTATGCTGAAGAGAGATTTCAGGATTGATTTTATTTTTGTGTGTGTGTGCTTATAACAAGAGCCTGTTTTAGTTTCAAACTGCTGCTGCCATGGAAGTGAGTTGTGATCATAAATTTATTCTAAGGAGTTTAATTTTAGACAATCAACCTATTTTATATCTATATGAAATATAAGTGTCTTTCAGGTGTGACGTGGAGAAGCTCAGCCTTCTGTTAAGTCCTTACTGCCACGGTGCTCACTTAGCACAGATCACATCACTCAGCCGAGCTGCTTGTGCTTCAGGCGTCTGGAGCAGGCCTGGGCCTTCACTCACAGTGTTAGGAGGCCCTCGTGTGGCCAAATGCAGAACTGTAGCCTCTTTACTGCACAATTACCTGTTTTAGATTGTGAGTATTGGCTAACTAGAAAGATTGTAAGCTTTCAAGGCAACACCTCACAAGAGCTCACTCAAAGTTCAGTTTACGCAGATTAAAATGAATACATTCATGTTTGTAGTTTCAATTTTGAACTGGTTCAGGTTCAGTTCATTTTGTATTTTTTAAGGAGTGAGAATAAATGACCCCTGAGTTTACTTTTTTCAATTTTGCATGCCCTATATTAGGCTATTATAGTGTTCTTGAATAAAATACAATAATTCTGAAGACTTTTTTTATTTAAATACACTTTATTGAGTTATACCCAGCAACAAACACGTATAACCATATATGTTAATATCCTCCCGGCCAAAAAAGAAATTAAATAGATGCAAGTATACATATAAATGACCGCTCTATTTCCAACCGTGTGACACAAATGGTGACTGCTGAACCAGCGTGTAGGTGAACTAACCGATTACACCACCGGTCAAAATTCACATCACAGATTGAACGGGGAAAAATATAAAGTGGCCTCGCAAAGTCCAACGTTTTCCCAAAAGTGAAAGCAGAGCTTCACCGCGTGCTCGTGTCAGCAGGGGTGCAGCTTAAGCACAAGCAGGCAGACACAGACAGGGCCGATTTGATTTGCTGTTATTTTTTTACGAAAACAAAAAATTCGTACGAAATAAATATTCGTAAAAATCCACTATTTGTGGTTATCCGAATACCAGAGTCGGATTCAACTCCACCCCTACATTACAGGGTAAGGCAAACCGTTTAACCGGAACCTAAACCAGATCTGAGCTGAACTCGCTCACGTTCAGGTTCTCCATCCATCCATCCATTTTCCAACCCACTATATTCCTAACTACAGGGTCACGGGAGCCAATCCCAGCCAACACAGGGCACAAGGCAGGAACCAATCCCGGGCAGGGTGCCAACCCACCGCAGGACACACACAAACACACCCACTAGGGCCAATTTAGAATTGCCAATCCACCTAACCTGCATGTCTTTGGACTGTGGGAGGAAACCGGAGCGCCAGGAGGAAACCCACGCAGACACGGGGAGAACATGCAAACTCCACGCAGGGAGGACCCGGGAAGCAAACCCGGATCTCCCAACTGCGAGGCAGCAGCGCTACCCACTGCGCCACCGTGCCGCCCGTTCAGGTTCTTCACTTGCAAATACGTTACGTTAAGTTGCACCGTTCTTAGAAAATTGAGCTTGTTCAACGAAGGCGCTCTTTTGAACTCATTCATATGCACAACACTGCTGGTCCTTGGGGACTACCCAAATCCATAAAATAAAGGCTTTTGTTGGACTATTTGTGTCGGGTTGGGGGAGCAGGCGCACCCCTGGTCTTCACACATGCCACGGTCAGACATCCTGAGATCCCCTTTGTGGTGTTTGATGTGAACATTAACTGAAGCTCCTGAGCTACATCTGCATGGTTGTATGTATTGCATTGCTGCTACACGGTTGGCTGATTAGATAAGCAGGGTGTTCCCATAAATGAAGTGAGATTTACACTCACTAAACTAAAGGTAACTGCTGGATTTATTTGTGTGCGTGAGGGTCAGAGTAAGTGAAGAAGGCCTCAGGAGCCAACCTTAAAAAAAAAAAGCACTTCACTTATCGAGTCAGGGCGGCACGGTGGTGCGGCGGTAGCGCTGCTGCCTCGCAGTAAGGAGACCTGGTTCGCTTTGCATGTTCTCCCCATGTCTGTGTGGGTTTCCTCCCATAGTCCAAAGACATGCAGGTTAGGTGCATTGGTGATCCGAAATTGTCCTTAGTGTGTGCTTGGTGTGTGTGTGCCCTGCGGTGGACTGGCACCCTACCCAGGATTTGTTACTGCCTTGTGCCCTGTGTTAGCTGGGATTGGCTCCAGCAGACCCCTGTGACCTTGTGTTAGGATTCAGCAGGTTGGGAAAATGGTATGGTATGGTATGGTATGGTATGGTATGGTATGGTATGGTACTTATCAAGTCAAGCACATAACCTGTGGTCGGAATTAGGGGCTTGTTACGCAGGTGGGGGTGCTGACATTTCTTCCTAATCCCACAACAGGTAAAGAACCTAAGAGGTTAGCTGGTACCCTTCATGTTAGGTGCATATCCCAGGTGATCTGATAACACAATAAAACACTTTCCAAAGTGGAATATTTTTAAATACGGCCCACCATGGGCCTCTAAATTGCCCACTTCAGTCAGAACACCACCTGCATTACTGGATGTACGTACTCTAACGATACTCTTCATATATGTGTTGCCTATTATTTAGGGTTTAAAATATATTGGCGGTGGTGCAGTGGTAGCGTCTGCTGTCTCGCAGTAAGGAGACCTGCGTTCGCTTCCCGGGTCCTCCCTGCATGGAGTTTGCATGTTCTCCCCGTGTCTGCGTGGGTTTCCTCCCACAGTCCAAAGACATGCAGGTTAGGTGCATTTGGCGATTCTAAATTGTCCTTGGTATGTGCTTGGTGTGTGGGTTTTTGTGTCCTGTGGTGGGCTGGCACCCTGCCTGGGGTCTGTTCCTGCCTTGCACCCTGGTTTGGCTCCAGCAGTCCCCCCGTGACCCTGTGTTAGGATATAGTGGGTCGGATAATGACTGACTGACTGAATATATTGGCTTGCATCAAGTAGGCCACGCCAGTCTGTTTAGACAGGGATGAAATGTTAGCAGTGACAGGAATATAATTCTAAACCAAATATCAGTTACACAAACAAATAAAAATCTTTCTGTTATTCGTCAAGCCGTGTTTTCCCCGTCTCCTGTCTGTCTTGTCAGTGATTAATGCAGCGCAGACATTGACGATGATAAACGGCTTTCTGAGTCATCGGGAGTGAAAAGCTCTTCTAGATGTGGGTGTGGGAGGAAGTAGCAGCCAATGCACATCCTCAAAAATGACAACGAGAAAGTTATTAGAAAGAAAGGCATTTTTAATTAAATCTAAGCATAGATTCCAGATGCATTGGAAAGACATAATATAAAAAAAGAAGAAAAAAAAATCAATTAAAAGAGGCTTTGGTAGGCCTTGAGTTGAAATTCAAAGTTTTCTTTGTTAATTTCTGTATTAATGTTTACCAAAAATATTTTACAAGACTGAGTCTGGTCCACGTTAAATTGTGGTGTATTAGCCTAACATTAATTTATTTATTTTCAAAACCTTTTTTTAAATATGGCAAAATTAAATTCATATAATTTTGAGAATAAGCATTTATATCAGGGAGGAAAAGGGCAGTTTGTCTTTTTTATTTTTATTTTGTTTTATTGGAAGAAAATAACATTGCATACAATCCTTCCGAACTTCTACAACATGTGGCCACTAGAGGGTGTATTAGATAGATAGATAGATAGATAGATAGATAGATAGATAGATAGATAGATAGATAGATAGATAGATAGATAGATAGATAGATAGATAGATAGATAGATAGATAGATAGATAGATAGATAGATAGATAGATAGATACTTTATTAATTAATAGATAGATAGATAGATAGATACTTTATTAATCCCAAGGGGAAATTCCCATACTCCAGCAGCAGCATACTGATACAAAAAAATATTAAATTAAAGAGTAATAACAATGCAGGTATAACAGACAATAACTTTATATAATGTTAATGTTTACCCCCCCGGGTGGAATTGAAGAGTCGCATAGTGTGGGGGAGGAACGATCTCCTCAGTCTGTCAGTGCAGCAGGACGGTGACAGCAGTCTGTCGCTGAAGCTGCTCCTCTGTCTGGAGATGATCCTGTTCAGTGGATTCAGTGGATTCTCCATGATTGACAGGAGTCTGTTCAGTGCCCGTCGCTCTGCCACGGATGTCAAACTGTCCAGCTCCGTGCCTACAATAGAGCCTGCCTTCCTCACCAGTTTGTCCAGGCGTGAGGCATCCCTCTTCTTTATGCTGCCTCCCCAGCACACCACCACGTAGAAGAGGGTGCTCGCCACAACCATCTGATAGAACATCTGCAGCATCTTATTGCAGATGTTGAAAGACGCCAGCCTTCTAAGGAAGTATAGTCGGCTCTGTCCTCTCTTACACAGAGCATCAGTATTGGCAGTCCAGTCTAATTTATCATCAAGTTGCACTCCCAGGTATTTATAGGTCTGCACCCTCTGCACACAGTCACCTCTGATGATCACAGGGTCCATGAGGGGCCTGGGCCTCCTAAAATCCACCACCAGTTCCTTGGTTTTGCTGGTGTTCAGGTGTAGGTGGTTTGAGTCGAACCATTTAACAAAGTCCTTGATTAGGTCCCTATACTGCTCCTCCTGCCCACTCCTGATACAGCCCACAATAGCAGTGTCATCAGCGAACCTTTGCACGTGGCAGGACTCCGAGTTGTATTGGAAGTCTGATGTATGTTGGCTGAACAGGACCGGAGAAAGTACAGTCCCCTGTGGCGCTCCTGTGCTGCTGACCACAATGTCAGACCTGCAGTTCCCGAGATGCACATATTGAGGTCTGTCTGTAAGATAGTCCACGATCCATGCCACCAGGTATGAATCTACTCCCATCTCTGTCAGCTTGTCCCTAAGGAGCAGAGGTTGGATATGCGAACTGTAGAGGGTCGTGTAGAGGGCGTGGCGGACCTGTGGCCTCAGGTGATGAAGCAGCAGCCTCTCCATGGTCTTCATCACATGTAACGTCAGGGCAACAGGCCAGAAGTCATTCAGCTCACTAGGACATGATACCTTTGGGACTGGGGTGATACAAGATGTTTTCCAAAGCCTCAGGACTATCCCCTGTTCCAGCAATCAGGTTGAAGATGTGCTGTAGAGGACTCCCCAGCTCCAGCGCACAGACTTTCAGCAGTCGTGGCGATACTCCATCTGGACCCACTGCTTTGCTGGCGCGAAGTTCTCTGCTCAGCTCTCTGCTCACTTGCGCTGCTGTAATTGTGGGTGGGGATGTCTCTCCTATGTTGGTATCAGCAGAAGGAAGATAGGATGAAGCACCCCAAACCCATCCATCCATCCATTATCCAACCTGCTATATCCTAACTACAGGGTCACGGGGGTCTGCTGGAGCCAATCCCAGCCAACACAGGGCGCAAGGCAGGAAACAAACCCCGGGCAGGGCGCCAGCCCACCGCAGGGCTCGCACGCACACACACACACACACACACAAACAAACCAAGCACACACTAGGGACAATTTAGGATCGCCAATACACCTAACCTGCATGTCTTTGGACTGTGGGAGGAAACCCACGCAGACATGGGGAGAACATGCAAACTCGATGCAGGGAGGACCCAGAAAGTGAACCCGGGTCTCCTAACTGCGAGACAGCAGTGCTACCACTGCGCCACCGTGCTGCCCACCCAAACCCTTCAGACACAATTGCACCACAACAGTCCCAGTTCGATTAAAGTGTTTTTTAATTTCCGCACAACTTTCTTTCTTTCCTTTTTCTACATCTCCATTCCCTCCACCACATTCAACTCCATCTCTCATTTTAAGTCGAGTGGAGGGCTTGCTTTTAACTTCAGAGCCTGAGAGTATTTCTGGTGCTTAATCTTAGTTGCCCTCGGGCAGCATGGTCCTTGTGCTGTCAGTACCCAACAACTCCCCCTGGTGGCCTCCACAGAACCTGGCAGGGCAGGCCAATGGGATCACAACCCCCGTGCTGCCGCACGGGCATCCATACTGGGACTCGACAGACGGGAGATGCTGCCACCCAGTGTATAGGGGGTAATGTTCTGCCCATAGCAGGCAGTCACCCACTGTCCCAACGTTCCAGGTACCCTAGCCCATTCAGAGTGCTCTTCCGAGGTTTCTGGGATGCCAATCCCAGAGTAGCTGCTTGCCGCAGCATCTTCCTGTGCCCTTATCCTGACAGGGCAGGGAAAAATCACTATATTGCCAAAAGTATTTTACACACACATGAACTTTAAAACCCGGGTTCACTTCCCGGGTCCTCCCTGCGTGGAGTTTGCATGTTCTCCCCGTGTCTGAATGGGTTTCCTCCGGGTGCTCCGGTTTCCTCCCACAGTCCAAAGACATGCAGGTTAGGTGGATTGGCGATTCTCAATTGGCCCTAGTGTGTGCTTGGTGTGTGGGTGTGTTTGTGTGTGTCCTGCGGTGGGTTGGCACCCTGCCCGGGATTGGTTCCCTGCCTTGTGCCCTGTGTTGGCTGGGATTGGCTCCAGCAGACCCCCGTGACCCTGTGTTCGGATTCAGCGGGTTGGAAAATGGATGGATGGTTGGATGGATGAACTTTAAATAGGCTTTAATATGGAGTCGCAGCTGTAACAGCTTCAGATCTTCTGGGAAGGCTTTCCACACGGTTTAGGAGTGTCTTTATGGGAATGTGTGACCATTCTTCAGGAAGAGCATTGGTGAGGTCAGGCACTAATGTTGGGCGAGAAGGCCGGTCTCACTCACAATCTCTGCTGGAATTCATCTCAAAGGTGTTCTGTCGGGTTGAGGTCAGGGCT
The DNA here is from genome assembly GCF_900747795.2 of Erpetoichthys calabaricus. Lineage (NCBI taxonomy): Eukaryota > Metazoa > Chordata > Cladistia > Polypteriformes > Polypteridae > Erpetoichthys > Erpetoichthys calabaricus. Next base: position 11,575,213 of record NC_041408.2, on the reverse strand, counting down.
CTGTGTAGGCCACTCAAGTTCCTCCACACCAAACTCTCTCCTCCATTTCCTTATAGACCTTGCTTAGTGCACTGGGGCGTCCAAAGTCATGTTGGAACAGGAAGGGGTCATCCCCAAAGTGTTCCCACAAAGTTGGGAGCATGAAATTGTCCAAAATAGCTTTGTATGCTGAAGCATTAAGGAACTAAGGGGGCCAAGCGCAACCCCACACCATAATCCCCAAACCGACACCAAACTTTATACTTGGCACAATACAGTCAGGCGAGTACCGTTCTCCTGGCTAGACTCAAAGTCAAAGTGAACTTTATTGTCATCTCAACCATATACAAGTATACAGATAGACGAAGACGTGCAGATAATAAATTAAAAATAGAATTAAAATTAAAATTTAAATTTAAAACACAAACAAGACAAGACATTGTGCAAAGACAAGACAAAGAAGTAGCAGCAATATTAATGTGTAAGATATGTAATATAATAAATAAATAATAAATAATAGATAATACAGAAATGATCAGTGTATGCTAATAGTTGTTTAAGACGTGTAAACAATGACAGGTCACAATGTTTCACAGCAGAAGGATAACAAGAGTGTCAAAATCCTTAAAGGTCAGTAGGAGATTTTCAGTTCTTCTCTACCTGCACACTCATCTTTACAGGACAGTGGCTCACATGTATGAAAGTTCTGTTTTTAGCGGTGGTTGAGGCCGTGTGGAAGATCCCAGGGGGCAGCCTGGTGTTAAGGAGTCTGACAGCTTTTGGGTAAAAACTCTCCTACAGCCTGGCAGATCTGGCTCTGATGCTGCAGTATCTTCTCTTGGATGGCAGAAGTGTGAAAAGTCCATGTGAGGGGTGTAAGGGGTCCTGCACAATGCTGGCAGGCCTTGCGGACACTGCGTTTGTAAAATATGTCCTGTAGTGAAGGGAGAGGCACCCCAATAATGTTCTCTTCTGTCTTGACTATCCTTTGCAGGCACGTGCGGTCAGATATGTTGCAGTTGCCATACCAGACAGTGATGCAGCTGGTCAGAACACTCTCAATGGTGCCTCTGTAGAACATGGTGAAGGATGGAAGGGGGAAGACTTGCTCGCTTCAGCCTCCTCAGGAAGTGTAGTCTCTGCTGGCCTTTCTTGATTAGTGATGAGGTGTTATGTGTCCACGTAAGTTCCTCAGTTATGTGCACACCGAGGAACTTGGTACTCCTAACAGTCTCCACATCTGAACCGTTGATGCTGAGTGGGATGTGGGCAGGATGTGATTTTCTGAAGTCCACGATTATCTCTTTTGTCTTTCGACATTGAGAGATAGATTGTTGTCTTCGTACCATTCAGACAGCCGTTCCACCTCATCTCTGTATGCTGTTTCATCATCCCTGCTTATCAGTCCCAGCACCGTCGTATCACCCACAAACTTGATGATGTGGTTGGTGTTGTGCATGGCTGTGCAGTCGTGAGTCAGCAGGGTGAAGAGCAGTGGACTAAGCACGCAGCCCTGTGGTGCTCCAGTGCTCAGTGTGATGATGCTGGAAGTGTTGCAGCCCATCCGAACTGACTGGGGCCTCTCTGTCAAGAAGTCCAGGATCCAATTGCAGAGGGTGGTGTTCAGGCCCAACCTGCTCATCAGATTGTGTGATTCGTCACTCCGGAGGACACGTCTGCACTGCTCTAGAGTCCAGTGGTGGGCATCTGACCATTTGCATTGCACTTGGTGATGTCAGGCTTGGATGCAGCTGCTCGGCCATGGGAACCCATTCCATCTACATACTGTTCTTGAGCATTTGGAGGTCTGTAGCTATTGACGCTGCAGAAAGTTGGCGACTTCTGCACACCTCAGCATGCGCTGTCCCCACTCTGCGGCCTACTACTTTGTAGCTGAGTTGCAATTGTTCCCAATTGCTCCCACTTTGTTCTAATGCCACTAACAGTTGACCGTGGAATATTTAGTAGCGAGGAAATTTCACGAATGGACTTATTGCACAAGTGGCATCCTATCACGGTACCAAGCTTTAATTCACTGAGCTCCTGAGAGCAATCCGTTCTTTTACAAAATGTTTGTAGAAGCCGTCTGCATGCCGAGGTACTTGAGTTTATACACTGTCAGACGAGTGCGCTAAAGGGCTCGAGTAATTGTAATACCACATCAGACCAGGGGGCAACGGGGTGCACTGACTGTCTTTCTCAATTCTTTGCAGACCCTTCCTGGGAAATCCCACTGAGTTCCGACATCTCTGATGACATCATTTCCGGTCCCGATGATGTCACTTTCCAGTTCCGACGATGTCACTTCCAGTTCCAGGTCCTAGGGTGATTTCACCCCTGGGCCCGACGACATCACTTCCAGTTCCGGCCCCCATGATGATGTCACTTCCTCTACGGGCCTTTAAAGTCTTGCCTTCAGTTAATCAGTTCTGTTTTGGACTCAGTCTTGTGAACAACTATGTTGGAAAACCTTACCTTTTGCAGCCAGGACATATTATACGGGTGGCTGCCCCAAACCTTTATTAGGACTGGCGTATTTCTTTATCGCAACACCTGCAGCCATGGAAGTGATTGGGACACCTGAATTCAACGATTTGGAGGGGGGTCCCAATACCTGTGGCAATATCGTGTATCACCGCTCCCCAGCTGTCCTTCATTCAGGTAAGGGAGCAGGATACATTCCAGCAGGGACAACCAGTTGGTCTCTCACAAACAAGTGACTTCAAAGTGAGCACACAAAACAAAAGAAAACAATTTGAGAAAGAATACAGAATTCAAGACCCAGCCAAAAGAAAGAAAGAGGGGAGAGCCAACTGCATGAACAAAAATAGTTAGGAGAAGAAGAAATGTCCTCCCCCAATATAAATGCTTATTCTAAAATGTTATTAACTGTATCTTGCCATATTTAAAAAAAAAGTTTTGAACATATCCTCGACTAGAGAATTTGAGTTTTTCCAATTACAATTATTTCATACGAACATCAGACTTATAAAAGGTGGGTTGGGATTCTTCCAGTTGAGCAAGCTAGTAGTGTGGTATCGGCAAGTACCATCACTGTGTCCTTCTCCAGTCTAAGCTCCTCTGGGAGTCCACCAAACACAACTGTTAATGGGTTTGACGTGACAGAGACACCAAGGCGGTCTGATGAGCATTCAAAGTCTTGTCTCCAAAATTATGTTGATATGATGCTCGTCCAAAACATGTGGTTCCGTGAAGCTGGGTTGGACCTTGCCCTGGATTCATTTTGGACAAAGATTTTAAGTGGGATGATTGAATGCTTTATGCATGTGGAGCTGGAGTTCATTCTATGCATGGCTGCCTTCCAGTCAGAAGGGTGTGCGGGGCCTTGGGCTGACCATCCCCACACATCTAACGTTGTTACCGGTATGTGTGGACTGTATAAACGTGGGCGCAAATTAATATATAAATGAATATTTTAAATTAATAAATTAAATTAATATATACATTAAAAATAATGTTAACATACAGTGGATTTTCTCATTACAGTATTCAGCAAAATTTTCACAAGATAACACGCAGACTTTATCAAAATATAACGATATAATCTATTAAAAAAGTGCACCACGATCTCTTCCACTCATGGCGTTGACAGCGATACAACTAAACCAGTAATAAAAAGTTGCTGCGCGTTCCTCTACCAAACACTTTCCACACTGTTTCAACTCTACTGTAGCAAACTGAACCAAAGACTCGACTAAGAAACGATGGTAGGCTCTCCGGACATGAATGAGTCGTAAGCGACAAGCCATCACTTGTTCCCAAGTGAAAACAGAAGCCAACCCAGCGACTAATGGGCTCTACCTATTTTAGGAAGGGATTATACTGGTGACCCTTTTTCGGGCGATGAAGGTGGACTATGGAATGTTTTCAAAGACATACATGTACGAAATTTGACCTTGAAGAGGGTATTTTAAAAGGGTTCCTCTAAGAAACATCTCAAATATATATATATATATATACACACTGGAGAATATAACTTGACAAATCCGCTCGAATGGGACATGCGGACCTCAGAAGTGGGGCCCTCTTAGGTAACGGGGCCTGGGTGACGGGGCCTGTGGCGGTCACCCCACTTACCACCCTTAAACGCCACTTTTACTTCCACTCCTTTACCTGAGATACTTTTCCCCGCCGTACCCCTAGGATCTTTGAAAAGAAGATTTTTTGAGATGTTTTCATATCTTGTGGAGATGCTGTCTGAGTCAGCATTTCTTCTGGAAAAGAAATTTGGTGGAAGTTGTGGAAAAGTGGGTAGGTTTCCTTTTAGTAAAATTTCTGATACAGAAGTAGTGGCAAAATTCTGTTGCTGGAAAGTTACATTTTATGCGTAATTGTTCGAAAGATGCAAAAACATTATCTATATACAGTTCTCTAAGTATCGTAATCCCGGATGTTTTCCAAGGATTAAATGACGTGTAGGTCCGAGAGAGTTGAAAAAGGTGATTATGTTATCGAGGAGCAATAGATGCCTTGAAGTGCATCCTGCATTGGTTCAATATTCTAAATGATTGATGGACAATTGGATTATTGGTATATTGACGATAATTTCTATTTACCTGGGCACAAAGCAGGGCATAAAAAGAAGTACAGCAAGATTTTATTTCCATTGTAGACCAGGCTTGTGTATATTCATCAATTTACGTCCATTTCTAGGTCTTTATAGCTTGTATATTTGCCACCCAGTAAAACAACTGAAAGTTGGGTAGTGCCATGCCACCTGCTGTCTTAGGTCTTTGTAAAGTTGCCTTTTAAATGTGTGGACATCTCAAATTCCAGATAAATGAGGTTATACTTGAGTCCAATTTCTTAAAGAGTGATCCCTTATTGTATAAAGGGATGCTCAGAGATAGAAAATGAAGCTTGGGAAGGATGCTCATCTTGGCCGTATTGCTTCAAGAGGGTAGACCATCTGTTCACATCTTGTTTGATTTGTTTTCATGCTGATAGCAAAATAGTTTTGAAAAACCTCTTTATATTTACTTGTGATATTTACCCCTTTTTTGTCTAGTAATTAAATCTAAGTGCAGAAGCATCAGTAGACATCTCATCTTCAAAATTTATGAAGTATTCACAACAGAGATCCATGGCAAAGCAATATTGATGAGCAAATGCCACTGAATTTGCTTCACTTTGAGTTTGGTTTAAACACAGAAATGTTCAGGAGTTTCAGAGAACTCTGCAAAATGGGTGAATTAGCTTTGGGTAGACTATAATGGAGCAGTGGTCTTTTAAGTGTACCTGAGGTCTAGGGAATTGTCTGCCAACTATGCCGGACTGATTATTATGGCCTAAAACCTGACCCCAGCTGTGAGAACGCACTGCTAACCTCCCTCAGACAAAATTATACCGAGAGTCCTTTATTTCTAATTGCATCTTACAAACTCCTATCTTAATGACTAACTAACACCCAGAGAGCCTGTGATGTAAGGGATCAGTGTTATATACAGTCATATGAAATATTTGGGAACCCCTCTTAATTCTTTGGATTTTTGTTTCTCATTGGCTGAGCTTTCAAAGTAGCAACTTCCTTTTAATATCTGACATGCCTTGTGGAAACAGTAGGATTTCAGCAGTGACATTAAGTTTATTGGATTAACAGAAAATATGCAATATGCATCATAACAGAATCAGACAGGTGCATAAATGTGGGCACCGCAACAGAAATCTCTAGACACTGTCCTCCTATAGCCTCTGATGAGTGTCTGATTCTGGATGGAGGTATTGTTGACCATTCTTCATACAAAATCTCTCCAGTTCAGTTCAATTTGATGGACAGCCTGCTTCAAATCATCCCATAGATTTCTGATGATATTCAAGTCAGGGGACTGTGATGGCCATTCCAGAACATTGTACTTCTCTCTCTGCATGAATGCCTTTATAGACTTAGAACTGTGTTTTGGGTCATTGTCTTGTTGGAAAATCTAACCCCTGCGTAACTTCAACTTTGTGACTGATGCTTGAAGAATTTGTTGATATTGGGTTGAATTCATCTGACCCTCGACTTTAACAAGGGCCCCAGTCCCTGAACTAGCCACACAGCCCCAAACAAATTTGACAGTAGGTAGCAGGTGTTTTTCTTGGAATGCAGTGTTCTTCTTCCGCCATACAAAGCGCTTTTTGTTCTGACCAAATAACTCCATTTTTGTCTCATCATTCCAAAGCACTTTGTTCCAAAATGAATCTGGCTTGTCTAAATGAGCATTGGCATACAACAAGGGACTCTGTTTGTGGCGGGAGTACAGAAAGGGCTTCTTTCTCATCACCCTGCCATACAGATGTTCTTTGTGCAAATTGTGCTGAATTGTAAAACGATGTACAAATACACCATCTGCAGCAAGATGTTCTTGCAGGTCTTTGGAGGTGATCTGTGGGTTGTCTGTCACCATTCTCACAATCCTGCTCATATGCCACTCCTGTATTGCTGCTGGTTTAACAGCAACTGTGCCTGTGGCCTTCCATTTCCTGATTCCATTCCTTACAGTTGAAACTGACAGTTTAAACCTCTGCGATGGCTTTTTGTAGCCTTCTCCTAAACCAGGAGACTGAACAATCTTTGTTTTCAGATCTTTGGAGAGTTGCTTTGAGGATCCCATGCTGTCTGTCACTCTTCAGAGGAGTGTCAAAGGGAAGGAAGCACAACTTGTAGTTGACCACCTTAAATACCTTTATATCTCATGATGGGACACACCTGTCTATGAAGTTCAAGGCATAATGAGCTCATTCAACCAATTTGGTGTTGTAAGTAATCAGCATTGAGCAGTGACAGGCATTCAAATCAGCACAATGACAAGGGGACCCACATTTGTGCACAGCCAGTTTTTCACATTTGATTTCATTTCATACAACTAAATCCTGCTTCACTAAAAATCTTTGTTCAGAAAACACCGCAGTAGTCAGATGTTCCTAGGAAATGAAAGACACACCACTGGTATCTTTTTTGTTGAAAGGAGAGTCAGTTATTATGGAGGCTGAGAGGGGTTCCCAAACTTTTTCATATGATTGTACTTGGCAACTGCATGTGAGGTGCAAATCTGGATGGAGTACCGATCGGGTAGTGATATCATATGTGTATGAATATGCTGAAAATTAACCACATGTGCATGAAGTAGATGACACAACATCGTAAAATGTGAGGTGGAGTATGCTTACATTATGTATGCTTGAAAGATCTACACAAGTATGACATAGATTGGGCCAGTAGCACAGACTGGGCAGTGACATCCAAATCCTAATGTCATGCTGGCCTCAAAAAGCATCTGAGATATGCTTATGAATCATGTACAGTATTTGGCATAGTTAACTCTGATGAAGTTTAGTTGTGTGCATGATTGTAATGGACGGGTACTCATCCAGAGCAGGTTTGCAGGCTCAGGCATCCATTTGAGTATGAATTGGATTCAGTCGGTTTCAAGATGGATGGGTATTGTTGAATATAAAGCATACTTGATGTACGTTAAGCAGTTCATTGTCCCTACAGATATATTCACACAAGTCTCATTTTGTTCACTATGTTCTTAAAAAATAAGTAACGGGTGGACCGGATCTAAACAGAATAGTTTTATTATGGCAGTCTTTGGTCAAAGTGCCTACCCAAATTTCTAAATATTTATTTTTCCATGCAGCTTTCTACATCTGTAAAGCTAATTCTTCTGTAATCAAACAAAACTAAATATTGTGATTGAACACTTGATGGCAGTAGCGTGTTACTTTTTTATGTTTTGGTATCCATTTTTATAAATGAAGCTTGACAATGCTTTCTAATAGATAATGAAAATGCTTACTAAAGACAATATTTGTTGAAGTATTTATATAAAGCTATCATTTCAATTACCTTTTTCATCAGATAGAAAAAATTCAGGAATGGATTGTAGAAATGCCAAAGTGTCTTTTGGTAAACATCAGTATAAGCAGATATTTCACAAAATATTTAACCTTCCCTATATAAAATATATGACAGATACAGCATATATATATATATATATATATATATATATATATATATATATATATATAAAATCCTAAGCTTAAAAGTGTAACGGTGATGTTTTTATGTCACATTTTTTTGTCAATATGTTTGGTATCATTCTTTTCAGAATTTATCGAACTTGTTATTAGATTTTCAGATTCTTTTTCCGTTTTTAAATTATGAACTAAAAAATATCAAGAACGCACATCCTGTGAGACGAGACTTTGTGCCAAGATATTCAACCAGGCCCGGGGCTGGAAATAAAAGACAAAGAGTAGAAGAGCTGCTGTACAGGCTTTTAAATGTACGAAGCATCGAGCGAGAGAAGAGCAGATCACATGATACGGCAGCAGCAACAGCAAGCCAGCAGCTGATCGAGCAAAGAGGAGGTAAAAAAATGTATGTGTTTCCCATTGTATCGCCGTATAAGAGAGAAGTGACCGCGTCTCCTTGGGGTGCGCAAGCCCCACACTTCACAACACTAGTGTCAGAGATGCGTAGCTGCTGGCAAGCAAAGTGAGCAGGGGGGAGCCCCCTAGTGTATATATATATATATATATATATAGTGGAACATGACCCGGACACAGATAGGCAGACACGTTGAAATCACCCCACACACGTTTATTTACAAGGTGCTCCATATTTACAATTAAGTGCTCACAGTTCCCAAGTCCCCAAAGTCCTGGCCACAACACAATGCCTTACAATACAATACAATACAATACAATTTATTTGTTGTATAGCCCAAAATCACATAAGAAGTGCCGCAATGGGCTTTAACAGGCCCTGCCTCTTAACAGCCCCCCAGCCTTGACTCTCTAAGAAGACAAGGAAAAACTCCTGAAAAAAACCTTGTAGGTAAAAATGGAAGAAGCCTCGGGAAAGGCAGTTCAAAGAAAGTCCCCTTTCCAGGTTTGTTGGGCGTGCAGTGGGTGTCAAAAAGAAAGGGGTCAATACAATACAATACAATAAACAGAACAGAACAAATCCTTAATACAGTATAAAAATAAAATTTTAGAAGTACGGAGCAGAATTTAACAGTAGATGATATCACATAAGAAGATTTGGATATACTGTATTTAGAGTCCTGGAGACCTCATCCATCAAACTGCCTCCCCCATTTGGCCATTCCATGGCTGAAACAGTGCTGGGCCAGACAATCCGATGAAAGGACCCCATGATTCCTGTGATCCTCCATCAGGGATGACTTTACCTTAAGCAGGCAAAACAACTTGACAGGTAGGCCATGGCATCAAGTGCCACATTTGAGTACCGAGAAGAGAAACAGAATAGGTGAGGGTTAGTATCCAATTCTAACTATCATGTTACTTATGTTTTAGTGCTAATGATGAACAACAGAGATGCAGTCTGTACAGTTAATCAGCAGCTCTAGTCAGGGTGTGCTAAATTGAAGTAGTGAGTCTTCAGCCGGGATTTAAAAGCTGAGACCTTCTCTTCAGTCCGCCTCCTCGTCTCTCCTCCCAGACCTCGTCCTTCTTCCACCCGACTCAAGTCAACGTATGAAGGGAAGTGGCCCCTTTTATATGCACCTGGATCTGCTCCAGGTGCTTCCCGGCAATCTTCCACCAGCACTCCCCAGTGTGGCGGAAGTGCTGGCTGCATCCCCGGAAGCACACTGGGTGTCCCTGCTCCTCTTCCCCCCAGCAGTGCTGAGGTCCAAGGCTCCAAAGGCATTGGGGCGTCCCCTGGCAGGTGACCACGGGCCCCTACTGGGTTGAGCTTCAAAGCTCTGTACCCGTGGTCCCCATAGCAACCAGGGTGGTCGCCCCCATGTGGTCATGGGGAAGGCATAAGCCCTCTTCCGGTCCTCCGGGGCATCCCAGCCGGGTTGCCCCGCCAGCCACCTGCGACAATGTACAGTATATATGTGTATGTATATATATATAGATATATATATATATATACATATATAGTGAGGGATTGCCGGCCATATATTCCGGCCCACACCTCCAAACCGCCAGGTGGAGCCCTCCCAGCAGTATGGAGGCTCCCCGAATTCCAGCAGGACCTCATGGACTTTGTAGCTTTTACAAACAGCCCTGCTGGATATCATGGGGACCACCAGGAGCCGCTGTAGGGAGGCTTGGGGAGTGCTACGTGCCCTATAACCTGGAAGCACTTCCTAGTCACATGGACAGAAGGAATGACGTGCTTCCGGGATGAAGAAAAGGACTTTTAACCTGACCTGGAAGTGATAACGAATCATAGACTGCAGGGTTGGAACCACGTCCGGGTCAGGGGATATAAAAGGACTTTGGGAAAGCCCAGACGCTGAGCTGAGCTGGGAGGAAGGGTGGCTAAGTGTCTGGGAGAGGAGGATTGAGTATTGAGTATTGTATGTGTAGTAGTGTGGAGTGGAGGGTGCTTAGTGCACAGTATTATAATAAAAAGAATAAGTATTATACTTTCACCTGGTGTTTGGCGTGGTACCTGAGGGTTCAAGCAGTGGTCCACAAGGAGGTGGTGTCATGCAGTAGGATGGCAGATGAGCAGAAAACACTAGCGCTACTCTGTTAGCAGTGTTCAGAAGCAGTGCAACTGAGACTAAGGAGTCGTCTTTTGCTGATGCCAGTAAGAAGCTGCATCTAAAGCCTCTTGTGATCCAGTCATCATGGGTTCACTGCTGACCTCCGACAGTTACCATAGTCCATGGCAATACACTTGTTGTGGTCGCGTGGGGAATGGAGGTGGTGTCACACAGTAGGGTGAGTGCTGAGTAGACAGCTCAGTGGAAGTTAGAAGCTGTATTATTAGCATAAGCTGTTAAGGGCCATCGTCTGAGGGTTGTTGTAATCCAGATGTTGCAGGTTCGCAGCTGGCCTTAAGCAGTTACCACAGTCCAAAGGTGTGAACTGAGATGACTTGTAGTGTGAGTCCACAGCAATGCACTTGGTTTATTCAGCAGACTTTACACTGTGGACAGGTGGACTGTGGAGGTGGTGCCACGCTTTAAGATGACATTGTGTAGAGGACCTCACTTGCAGTGTTTAGAAGCAGTAATCTTAGCGGAAACTGTTAAATGGCAACTTCTGAGGTTTGTTGTAATCCAGACATCGCAGGTTCACAGCTGGCCTTAGGCAGTTACCACAGTGCACATGTGCAAACTGAGATGGCTTGTGATGTGAGTCCATAGCAATACACTTGGCGTAGTTGGCAGCCTTTGCACTGTGGTCGGGTGGGGAGTGGAGGTGTTGTCACACAGTAGGGTGAGGGCTGAGCAGACAGCTCAGTGGAAATAAACAAGAAGTGCTCCACTTGCAGTGTTTAGAAGCAGTATTATTAGCAGAAGTTGTTAAGTGGTATCTTCTGAGGGTTGTTGTAATCCAGACATCGCAGATTCACATCTGGCCTTAGGTGTTTACCACAGTGCAAATGTGCGAACTGAAATGACTTGTAGTATGAGTCCACGACGATGCACTTGGTTTATTCGGCAGACTCTACACTGTGGACAGGTGGAGTGTGGAGGTGGTGCCACGCTTTAAGATGACGTTGTGTAGAGGACCTCACTTGCAGTGTTTGGAAGCAGTAATTTTAGCAGAAGTTGTTAAATGGCAACTTCTGAGGGTTGTTGTAATCCAGACATCGCAGATTCGCAGCTGGCCTTAGGCCGCTATCAGTGCAAATGTGCGAACTGAAATGACTTGTAGTGTGAGTCCACCACAATGCACTTGGTTTATTTGGCAGACTCTACACTGTGGACAGGTGGAGTGTGGAGGTGGTGCAACGCATTAAGGTGGCGCTGTGTAAAGTACCCCACTTGCAGTGTTTAGAAGTAATATTTTTACCCAACTGCGGTGGGCTGGTGCCCTGCCTGGGGTTTGTTTCCTACCTTGCGCCCTATGTTGGCTGGGATTGGCTCCAGCAGACCCCCATGACCCTGTAGTTAGAATATAGCAGGTTGGATAATGGATGGATGGATTTTTACCCAACACCATTAAGAGGGTACTTCAGAGGGCTACTGTAATCTAGGTATTGCAGGTTCGCTGCTGGCAGTTACCACAGTGCAGATCTTCATACTGAGATGGCTCATGGTGTGAGTCCACAGAAATTCAGTCCACTGTCACAATGAGTCCACCGTAATACACTTGGCGTAGTCGGCAGACTTTACACTCTGGACAGGTGGAGTGTGGGGACGGTTTGGGCTGAGTAGAGAGTTCCTCTTGCGGTGTTTGTAAGCAGTTGTTTTTACCCGACACTGTTAAGAGGCATCTTCTGAGGTTTGTTGTAATCCAGACGTCGCAGATTCACAGCTGGCCTTAGGCAGTTACCACAGTGCACATGTGCAAACTGAGATGGCTTGTGATGTGAGTCCATAGCAATACACTTGGCGTAGTTGGCAGCCTTTGCACTGTGGTCGGGTGGGGAGTGAAGGTGTTGTCACACAGTAGGGTGAGGGCTGAGCAGACAGCTCAGTGGAAGTAAACAAGAAGTGCTCCACTTGCAGTGTTTAGAAGCAGTAATCTTAGCGGAAACTGTTAAATGGCAACTTCTGAGGGTTGTTGTAATCCAGACATCGCAGGTTCACAGCTGGCCTTAGGCGTTTACCACAGTGCAAATGTGCGAACTGAGATGGCTTGTAGTGTGAGTCCACCACAATGCACTTGGTTTATTCGGCAGACTCTACACTGTGGACAGGTGGAGTGTGGAGGTGGTGCCACGCATTAAGGTGGCGCTGTTTAAAGGACCCCACTTGCAGTGTTTGGAAGTAGTATTTTTACCCAACTGCGGTGGGCTGGTGCCCTGCCCGGGGTTTGTTTCCTACCTTGCGCCCTATGTTGGCTGGGATTGGCTCCAGCAGACCCCCATGACCCTGTAGTTAGAATATAGCAGGTTGGATAATGGATGGATGGATTTTTACCCAACACCATTAAGAGGGTACTTCAGAGGGCTACTGTAATCTAGGTATTACAGGTTCGCTGCTGGCAGTTACCACAGTGCAGATCTTCATACTGAGATGGCTCGTGGTGTGAGTCCACAGAAATTCAGTCCACTGTCACAATGAGTCCACCGCAATACACTTGGCGTAGTCGGCAGACTTTACACTCTGGACAGGTGGAGTGTGGGGACGGTTTGGGCTGAGTAGAGAGTTCCTCTTGCAGTGTTTGTAAGCAGTTGTTTTTACCCGACACTGTTAAGAGGCATCTTCTGAGGGTTGTTGTAATCCAGACGTCGCAGGTTCACAGCTGGCCTTAGGCAGTTACCAAAGTGTAAATGTGGGAAATGAGATGGCTTGTGATGTGAGTCCACCGCAATACAGTTGGCATAGTCGGCTGACTTTACACTGTGGACGGGTGGAGTGTCGAGGTGGTGGTATGTAGAGAACACCACTTGCAGTGTTTAGAAGTAGTATTTTTACCCAACTGCGGTGGGCTGGGGTCCTGCCTGGGGTTTGTTTCCTACCTTGCGCCCTGTGTTGGCTGGGATTGGCTCCAGCAGACCCCCATGACCCTGTACTTAGAATATAGTGGGTTGGATAATGGATGGATGGATTTTTACCCAACACCATTAAGAGGGTACTTCAGAGGGCTACTGTAATCTAGGTATTGCAGGTACACCGCTGGCAGTTACCACAGTGCAGATCTTCATGCTGAGATGGCTCAGGGTGTGAGTCCACAGAAATTCAGTCCACTGTCACAATGAGTCCACCGCAATACACTTGGCGTAGTCGGCAGACTTTACACTCTGGACAGGTGGAGTGTGGGGACGGTTTGGGCTGAGTAGAGAGTTCCTCTTGCAGTGTTTGTAAGCAGTTGTTTTTACCCGACACTGTTAAGAGGCATCTTCTGAGGGTTGTTGTAATCCAGACGTCGCAGATTCACAGCTGGCCTTAGGCAGTTACCCAAGTGTAAATGTGCGAAATGACATGGCTTGTGATGTGAGTCCACCGCTATACAGTTGACGTAGTCAGCTGACTTTACACACTTTACAGTGTTTTACCCACAGTGGGCTACTGAGAGGGCTACTGTAATCTAGGCATTGCAGGTTTTCCGCTGGAAGTTACCACAGTGCAGATCTTCAAACTGAGATGGCTTGTGGTGTGAGTCTACCGCAATGCACTTGGTTTATTCGGCAGACTCTACACTGTGGACTGTGGATTTTCAAAACTGAGATGGCTCATGGTGTGAGTCCACAGAAATTCAGTACACTGTCACCAGGCAAAGATTCTCATATCGCTCCTAGAGGTGCCACACATTTACAGAAAATTTTTTAAAAAATGAACTAAATTAAACCACCGTAATGGCATAATCATTTGAAGTACATGGAAAGAGATAAACGTTCACTTGGCCTGTGATGCTAATGAAAAACTCAATGCCTAACAAAGAGGCTACTCCTGTAGCGATTACAGCTACAAAAGTGCTAATTGGTGTCAATTAAACAAGGCACGGCTGCAAGTCTACCTGCTACAGGCAGCTCATTAGTTAAAAAATACATCATTCACTTTTCACAGGTAACAATCAGTAGGAAGTAATCAGTGCAACGTATGCCATTAAAGGAAAAAATAACAATGTAAATCCGAATATGCTGTCAAAGTCTTACAGTTCGGTAAGTCTGCAGTGACTCTTGGTGTGTATTGTTTTCTAGCTCTGGGTATTTATGACGCTATCTTTCGAAGGCCAGGTCAAATATACACATGTGGATTTTACAGTGAGGCGAGTTTATAGCCGTAAAATAATGTCAGTAAGCACATTTAACATTGATCCTTCTACCAGCCCATTTAGTTCTCTGATAACGTCAAGCACAGGCCATTTATATGTCCCTTCCCCAGGGAAGTTCTGCATCCTGTATGGAACTGCAAAAATTGAACAGGAGACTGATGAAAAATAAAAAACAATAAAAGGGTATGGTCCAAGTCAAATAAGCATTCATTATAGGAAAGCATTCTGAGGCTGAGACTGCGGGCTTCAGCTCTACCCCTTTGTAATTGGATTTTGGACTTCCCAGTAGGAAAAGCACAGAGAGTCGGTCATGGCAATAACATCTCTAGCACCACTGCACTGCTCAGGCCACTTCTGTTCACCTTGCTAACACGTGACTGCAGTGCGACGTACGGCTCCAACCTGCAGATGACATGACTGCATTGGATCTCACGATGATGATGATGATGAGGCTGTACTGGTCCGGTGCCTCTAAGATTCACACCGTCGAAGAAGACGGTGATTTATTTATTTTTATGGTGGAGATTCCAGGGACACACCCAGCCTTGGCCCAACCTTCACGCACTCACAAACAGAGACAAATAGCAAATAAAGAATGTATTAACACTAATAATGAAAACAACAATCCCACCCCAGTTCCTTTACGGCGATGTACAATAAACACGCAAACAAACCCCAACAATAAACACTCACCATAAAGTCCAATGGATGAAATGTAATGATGAAGATAGGTAGTCCAGAGATCCTCACGTTGAATGGAAATGTAAAGATAGTCCTACCGGTAGTTCCTGAAATGGTGAAGACGGGTGGACAGGTTCAGGAGCGCTCCTTTCTTCGCAGGATGGCCATAAATCCCCAGACAGTCCTCAAGTAACAGGCAGATGGCATATAGGGATGCTCTGAGATAGAAAATGAAGCTTGGGAAGGATGTTGGTCATCTTGGTCATATTGATTCAAGAAGCTAATGCGAGAGAGGGTAGAACATCTGTTCACATCTGGTTTAATTTCTTTCCAAGCTGATAGCAAAATAGTGTTGAAAAACTTCTTTATATTTACTTGTGATGACAATCCAGACCCCAACCAAGAAACGATCCAGGACAAAAATGAATAAACCCAGGAAACCCAACGGAAGGTAGACAGACAGGAACTTGAAACACAAAATACTTTTTTCCCTTAAGGTCACCGGCCCTTTTTTAAAAGCTCCGCTGACCTCCTTTGACCACAACAGCCCCTGCACCCTCAGCAGAAGACCAATCAGAGCTACTGCAGGGACTGCTGGGAGTTGCAGTTTTAATCTCTAGTAGCACATCTACAAGGCAAAGCACAGAATGGAAGGATAGCAGCTGGTAGACTTGTCAGTCAATGTTGACAAAGCTAAAGAGACGATCGTGGTAACTCCAGGAAGATGCGCCCTGACAACACTCCACTTTACACCAAGAGTTCTTTGGTAGAGAGAGTTAAAAACGGGGAGTGAGGGCCAAGTAGAGAAAGGGCTCAGATGAAGTTACCAGGAAGCGTTCTGCTTACAGCTGGTCTTTGCATAAAATACAATACAATACAATACAATTTATTTTAGTATAGCCCAAAATCACACAAGAGGTGCTGTTATGGGCTTTAACAGGCCTTGACTCTCTAAGAAGACAAGGAAAAACTCCCAAAAAAACCCTAGTAGGGTAAAAAATGGAAGAAACCTTGGGAAAGGGAGTTCAAAGAGAGACCCCTTTCCAGGTAGGTTGGGTGTCAAAAAGAAGGGGGTCAATACAATACACAGAACAGAACACAAGTAATCCTCAATACAGCATAACAGTAAAATAGAAATATAACAAGTACAGAGTAGAATTTAATAGTAGATGATATCACATAATAGGATTTGGATTTGTTCAGAGTCCTGAAGACCTTGGCCATCAAGCTGCCTCCCCCCCTATTGGCCATTCCACAGCTGAAACAGCGCTGGGCCAGCCAATCCAATGAAAGGACCCCTCTACCCCACGACTCCTGCGATCCTCCACCAGAGATGACTTTACCTTAAGCAGGCAAAACAACTTGACAGGTGGGCCATGGCACCAAGTGCCACATTTGAATACCGAGAAGAGAAACAGAATAGGTGAGGGTTGGTAACAAATTAAAACTCTCATGTTACTTCTGTTTTAGTGCTAATGACTAACAACAGAGATCCAGCCTGTACAGTTAATCAGCAGCTCTAGGCAGGGTGTGCTAAACTGAAGTAGTGAGTCTTCAGCCGGGATTTAAAAGCTGAGACCAAAGGGGCATCTCTTATAGTAGCAGGCAGACCACTCCACAGTTTAAGGGGGGTTCTGTAACTAAAAGCTTGACCTCCCACTGTTATTTTATTAATTCTTGGAATCATAAGCAGACCGGCATCTTGAGATCTTAATGTGCGCTCTGGTTTGTAAGTCATGATAAGTTCAGACAAGTAAGACGGACCTCGGCCATTTAAGGCTTTATATGTTAAAAGGAGGATTTTGAAATCTGCCCTAAACTTAACTGGGAGCCAGTGTAAGGACTCTAGAACTGGAGTTATGTGTTCGTATTTTCTTGTTCTTCTAATAATTCTTGAAATAAAAGACAAAGGAGTCTCTCCTTTAGCTCAGGCCAACAACGAGGCAGATTCTGTGGGCCGTAATAATCCAGAGATTGCAGATTTTTTGACTGTCCACAGTTACCACAGTGCAAATCTGTAAAACGAGAAGGCTTGTGGTGTGTGTGTGTTGGCAAAAAACTACTGAAACTCAATGAATCCACTCCTTCCGTGCAGTGGCATTTGCTTCTAAAATTGTGTTCTTCTGCTCCCTTTGTGCCCTTTTCCCTTATTGGACATGTAAGGATCTTGTATTATAAGTGTTTTATATTTTCTTTCAAGGTTTTTTGAACTTTGTTTTGACTTTTTTTGGATTTGGTTAACAGATTTGTGGCTTGGTGGCCATTTGCTTAAAGCACTTTATTGTAATCAGACTTTTTGAATTTGATATTTTGAAAAGGAAGAGGCGATACATCCAATAAAATTTATTGTAAAAAGTGACCTGTTTATAAATCGAAAAGTATTTATTGTAAAAAGTATTGCTTACTGTGTCACAAAAAAACAGACTCAAGAGTCCTATAAAAGTTTGGGGGCAGCCACCCGTGTAATATTCCCTGACTGCAAAAGGTAAATTGCTAGCACTGATGTGCTCAGAATGGAGTCCAAAACCAAACTGATTAGGTTAGCCAAATATGGGGGCTTTAAAGGCCAGATAAGGAAGTGAAGTCATCAAGGGCGGGAGTGGAAGGGTCTTTTTCCATAGGCTCGGACCCGGACATGATGTCATTAAAAGTGCCGGAACCAGAAGTCTCTTCTGTAATAGGCTCTTCACTGGAAGTGACATCATCCAAGGGTCCGGAACCAGAAGTGACTTTATTCTGTCCAGAACCGGAGGTGGCGTCATCAGGGCCAGGTGGAATTTCCTGTGAACGGTCTGTTGGAAAGTGAGAAAATAGGTCAGCACACTCTGCTACCCCATGGTCTGGCATGGAATTACTCTCATTAAGACCCTTTAGCTGCCTCCCATGCACACGTGTGTGACAACTGTCAGTACTGTCATGTGGACATTGAACTGGTCAGTCATGGTGAACAGAGAGCTGAGCAGAAAGGCAAAACTCTCCATTTTCCCAGTAGATCTAGGTTCCTGTCCTCACCTATGGCCACAACCTTTGGGCAGCGACCAAAAAAACTAGAGTGCGGATACACGCGACAGAAATTAGCTTTCTGGGCTCTGCCTTAGAGAGATTGTGAGGGGTGCAGACATTCAGGAGGAGCTCAAAGTAAAGCCATTGCTCCTCCGCATTGAAAGGAGCCAGTTGAGGTAATTTGTCCATCTGATTAGGATTCCATCTGGGCACCTCCCTGGAGAGATGTTTCAGGTATGTCCAACCAGTAGGAGGTCCCAGGGTAGAATGCTTCAGTATCCTCTTGGAGGAGGTTGTGGGAAAAAGGGACGTTTGGGTATCTTTGCTCAGGCTGCTGCCCCCGCAACCTTGACCTGGATAAGTGGCTGAAAATGGCTGGGTGGACTTAATAACTGGGCCCTTACTCCTCCATACTAGCCAGTTTTTTATTACAGTGGCATACAGGGGGAACCATGAATCAAAAAAGTAGAAATGTATAAATGTGAAGAAGTCAATAACCATTTAGTGAGTGGAGATTAAAGTGTATACATGTGAAGAAGTTGTCGATATCTCCCCAGCAGTAACAGGGACTACTAAGATGATTAGTGATTTGGAAATTGTAGAGTGAGAAGCGCTGCTTAGATTAAATAGGCTGAAGTCAAACAAATCACCAGGACCAGATTTATTCCTGAGTACTTCAGGAAGTTAGTGAGTGCAGATATAAACCTTTGATGTGTATTTTTCGAAAGCCCATAATCAGGCTATCCGCACTAACCCGCCACCATCTTAAATACTTTCCAGGAGATGACATCATGCATCACATGACATGAATCACCTGGTAGCAACCTGCATAGTAACCATAAACAAGATGGCCATGACCTGAAAGAAAACTACTCAGAATGGCTGAACAAGAACACAAGAACACAATTCCCAAAATGGCAGTGTGGTGATGTCAAAAACAGAATGTTAAACTTAAAGAGCATACTAAAAATAGAAAAATAATTTATAACTGACAAAAAAAAACCAGATTAATCACAAACTACAGCATTGTGTTGTGTGTTTGGGTTTTGATTTTTTTATATTCATTTTACTTATTTTTTGGAGCTTCTGTAAAATTTCCCCATGGGGACAAATAAAGTATAACCTATCTATCTATCTATCTATCTATCTATCTATCTATCTATCTATCTATCTATCTATCTATCTATCTATCTATCTATCTATCTATCTATCTATCTATCTATCTATCTATCTATCTATCTATCTATCTATCTATCTATCTCCCAAACAAACACCCTGAACTCCCACTTCTTTTAGCTTGATGCCCAACCTGTGGCACCTGATTAAATTTTGCGCTGGCAACAGGTACTAAAATGGCCAGGGTATCAAGTTGGGCTCTCGTAAGCCTTATAACAACCCCATATGTGACAAGAGTGAGGTTTGCCAATAACATTGAGTTTTTATTTCCATAAAAATTAATCCAAGCTATTATATAGTATCTATCTATCTATCTATCTATCTATCTATCTATCTATCTATCTATCTATCTATCTATCTATCTATCTATCTATCTATCTATCTATCTATCTATCTATCTATCTATCTATCTATCTATCTATCAGCACATTTCTCTTGAGGGCTGACACTGTTGCATAACGCCCCTCCTCTGCTTTCTCCCACAGACATGATGACCAGCAATGGAAAGTTGGATGACATCACTTCTGAGTTCCAATCTTCTGAGCCCACCTCTTCTGCCCTACACAGCTATTAACCAGCTTTGCTGCCATCTTGATTTCAGTCTAACTTGTAGACTCACATCTGTGAAGACATTTCTAAAAAATATATCATTAAAAATCGTGTTTATTATTTTAATTTAGTTATATGAGGTTTGCCCAGGGTCTGTCTGTCTGTCTGTCTACCTATCGCTAGCTACTTATCCTGCCTACTACACTAAATGAATATCTATCTATCTATCTATCTATCTATCTATCTATCTATCTATCTATCTATCTATCTATCTATCTATCTATCTATCTATCTATCTATCTATCTATCTATCTATCTATCTATCTATCTATCTATCTATCTATCAGCACATTTCTCTCTCTTTATATATATATCTATCATATAGCATATTTCTCTTTCTATCTATTATATAGTGCCTTTCATATCTATCCAACTGTGTTCCCATGTTAATAATAATAATTCATTACATTTATATAGCGCTTTTCTCAGTACTCAAAGCGCTATCCACACAGGGAGGAACCGGGATGTGAACCCACAATCTTCCACAGTCTCCTTACTGCAAAGCAGCAGCCCAATGAGCTCATTCTAAAGTCCCCGTCTCGATCCACTGGACTAATTCCCTTCATAATTTCAAACACTTCAGTCAGGTCTCCTCTTAATCTCCTTTTACTTAAACTGTAAAGGCTCAGCTCTTTTAATCTTTCCTCCTAAGTCATCCCCTGTAGCCCTGAATCAGCCGAGTTGCTCTTCTCTGGACCTTTTCTGGTGCTGTTATGTCCTTTTTGTACCCTGAAGACCAAAACTGCACACAGGACTCCAGATGAGGCCTCGCCAATGTGTTATAAAGCTTGAGTAGAACCTCCTGGGACTTGAACTGCACACGTCAAGGCGCTATATAACCGACATTCTGTTAGCCTTCTTAATGGCTTCTGAAATCTGTCTACCAGTTGATAGTGTTGACTCCACTATGATTCCTAAGTCCTACTCATAAAGTGTATTTTCAATTCTCAGACCTCCTATTGTGTATTCAAACCACACATTTTTACTTCCTTTGTGTAATGCTGTCTGCTGTCCAATCCCTCTGTGTTGATTCAATGGATTCTCAATTATCTGCCAATCCACCAAGCCTGGCATCATCTGCAAACTTAACCAGCTTGTTACTTATATTAGTAACCAAAAATAGGAATGAATATTAAAAATAGCGGCAGTCCCAGCACTGACCCCTGCTGGACACCACTCTAAATTTCACCCAATTCTGAGAAGGTTCCTCTCACCATCAAGTTCTACTTCCTGTCTCTGAGCCAATCTTTCTCCCAAACAAACACCCTGAACTCCCACTTCTTTTAGTTTGATGCTCAACCTGTGGCACGTGATTAAATTTTGCACTGGCAACAGGTACTAAAATGGCCGGGGTATCGAGTTGGGCTCTCCTTATAACAAACCCCATATGTGAAAAGACTGAGGTTTGCCAATAACATTGAGTTTTTATTTCCATCAAAATTAATCCAAGTTATTACTTTGGTCCCAACAACATGCTCTCCTATTGAACGCTCATCCATTCGAAAACTTCTTTATCATCATCATCATCATCATCATCATCAGAGCTTAAAAAAATGTGATGATCGTAAGCTGCGTATTTATCATGTATTCTTGCAGAGCGGTTGCTGTGTCAACTGCTAGCATAACCTCTGATGGAATTATCAGATTTACAAAATGTGTATTAGAAAATGTAAGTAGGCCGGTGTCTGCACCCATTGAACAACCCCGGCAAGCACTGCATGCAAATATTGTTCACAGATAAACTGATCTTCCCATTTCCTTATAAATAAATAACTTTCAAAAAAGGAATACATATTTGAGGGTAGCTGACAAGCAAAATTAACTTTTTAAGCTTTACGAGAAGAAGATGGAGCCATCTTCTGACACCACTGCAGTCACATCATCATGGAAGCGTCAGAATGGATTACATATTTTACTTTAGGTGTTCTGGAGAAAGCTGTGAAGGCCAATAGAGATGTCTCTGAATATTTGCAAGTCATTTGAAGTCAATTCTGCACAAGGCAAAAGGTCAATTTGCTCTTTGCTACAACAACCTTTTTTTTCTACAAAAAAACGGCAATTGTTCAATTATTATACGGTGGTAAAAAAAATAAAAATAAAAAAGTCTGCATGAATAAGCCATACTGCTCAATCCGTCTCTTAATCTTTAGATTTTCAAGACAGTATTAAAAGAATAAATGAAGGTACGTAATTAACTTTCAGAAATATTAAAGAGTGTCGGAGTCAAATTAGTTTGGTGGCTTAAAGAGAACAGGAACAAAAATGTGACGCTCCTTTAGCTTCATGAAATTGAATTTTGAAGGGCAAGGTGCCAGAGTGGTTAGCTCTGCTGCCTCACAATTCCAATGAACGATTCTCAAAATGCAGCTCGGTCATTGCAATTTAGTGACTTTTGCTTATTTTCCCAGTATTCCCTTGAATTTTCTAATGCCGTTTCTCGATACACTTTAACTTGGCTCAGGAGGAACGGGTCCATGAGTATGTCCAATGATGGACTAGTGTCCAGAGCTGATAACGATCTCATGGAATAAGAAAGTTCAGAAGATGGTCTGAATGAGATGTGACACACTTAAAGTGTGTTGTTGGTATTATTATCATAAAGTCCTATAATAGTGGGTACCAAAGCTGGATGGCCATCCCATCCAAACATTCATCCCTTCTTAAGCTTTGTGTTAGTGTTATTTCAGAAACCATGTAATGAAATAAGCCGGTTCGGGTAATGGACCAATGGAGAAGTAAACTGTCCAAACAGCTGACCCAAGCTTCTCTCTCCTTCTCTGTGCGTCTCTGGAGAATAAGATGCGGTAGACGAAAAATGACAAATTCCTAATGAGAATAAATGAAGGTACATAATTAACTTTCAAAAATATTAAAGGGTGTCAGAGTCAAATTAGTTTCGTGGCTTAAAGAGAACGGGAACAAAAATGTGACGCTCCTTTAGCTTCGTCAAATTGAATTTTGTAGGGCAAGGTGGCAGAATGGTTAGCTCTGCTGTCTCACAATTCCAATGAACAATGCTCAAAATGCAGCTCGGTCATTGCAATTTAGTAACGTTTGCTTATTTTCCCAGCATTCCCTTAAATTTTCTAATGCTGTTTCTCGATACACTTTAACTTGGCTCAGGAGGAACAGGTCCATGAGTATGTCCGGTGATGGACTAGTGTCCAGAGCTGATAACGATCTCATTGGATAAGCAAGTTCAGAAGATGGATTGATTGAGATGTGTTGGTATTATTATCATAAAGTCCTATAATATTGGGCAACAGAGGTGGACTGCCGTCCCATCCAAAAAGTCATCCCTTCTTAAGCTTTGTTTTAGTAACACAGGCTTAACATTTCAGAAACCATATAACGAAACAAGCCAGTTCGGGTAATGGACTGATGGAGAAGTAAACTGTCCAAACAGCTGACCCAAGCTTCTCCCTCCTTCTGTGTGCGTCTCTGGAGAATAAGCTGGGGTACGCGAAAAATGGCAAATTCCTAATGAGAATAAATGTGAAAGGTATGTAATTAACTTTCAAAGATATTAAAGGGTGTCAGAGTCAAATTAGTTTGGTGGCTTAAAGAGTACGGGAACAAAAATTTGACGCTCCTTTAGCTTCGTCAAATTGAATTTTGAAGGGCAAGGTGGTAGAATGGTTAGCTCTGCTGCCTCACAATTCCAATGAACGATGTTCAAAATGCAGCTCGGTCATTGCAATTTAGTGACGTTTGCTTATTTTCCCAGCATTCCCTTAAATTTTCTAATGCTCTTTCTCGATACACAGCATTTCAGAAACCTTGTAACGAAATAAGCCGGTTCAGGTAATGGACCGATGGAGAAGTAAACTGTCCAAACAGCTGACCCAAGCTTCTCCCTCCTTCTCTGTGCGTCTCTAGAGAATAAGCTGGGGTACGCGAAAAATGACAAATTCCTAAGGCAAGAAGTTGTATAAAGTGAATTATAAGTTATCTATAAAATGCTTGAAAGTGTTGCAGTGTATTATGTCAGTCCACCCATTACAATACTATGGTAGTGCTGCTGCTCTACAGTAAGGAGATTGTGGGTTCACTTCCCGGGTCCTCCCTGCGTGGAGAGCAGTTTGAGTAGTGAGAAAAGCACTATATAAATGTAAAGAATTTTATTATTAATATTATTATACAAGTCTCATCCAGCAGTGGTCACCATCTTGAACCTATTACTATTATAGACGTCCTCCTGTGAAAAACCACCTGGACCCACCAGAGTTTTCCTTTAGACAGAAATTGGAGCAGAAGATGCAATTATCTGTCTGCTCCACAAAGCTGGACAAAGCCGGCAGCCCTGTGAGGATGATGGTTTTTGATTTCTCTGGTGCCTTCAATACCATCCAGCCATCCCTGTTAAGGGGTCAGCTTAGAGATATGCAGGCGAATGAGTCTATGGGGTGGATTATCTGGTCGGTCAGACCACAGTTAGTGAGACTCAGGGACTGTGCCTCTGATATGGATGTGAGCAACACTGGAGCGCCACGAGGAACAGGCCAATCTGCTGTATTCTTCACTCTGCACACCTATAATAGAATGTCATGTCACTTGCAGAAATTCTCAGCCAACTCAGTACTTATGGGGTGTATTGATAAGGGGGATGAGACAGAGGAGAGGAGTCAGGGGGAGAAGTTTGAGAATTGTCTGCAACTTACCATCAGCAAAACCAAGGAACTGACGGTTGACTTTCTTAGCACCAATGAGCCTCTAGTCCACTTACTATTCAAAGAGTGAATGTAGAGGTGGTCCACTACTACAGGTATTTGGGCATCCATTTTAATGATAGGTTGGACTGGTCATAGAACACAGAGGAACTAGAGAAGAAAGGGCAGAGCAGACTCTTTTTCCTTAGCGTGTTCTTTTAAGGACTCAGGGATTGTATGAGCAACACTGGAGCACCACAAGGAGCAGGCCTGTCTCTTCTTTCTGTACACCTCTGACTATAAATATCACAGCAGGTCATGTCACCAGTAGAAATTCTCAGGTTATTCTACACCGTTGGGGTGTATTGATAAGGAGGATGAGACAGAGGAGAGGAGTCAGGGGGAGAACTTTGAGAATTGTCTGCAGACTAACATCAGCAAAACCAAGGAACTGCTTATTGACTTTTGCTGCACCAGTCATTATTCAGGGAGTGAATGTGCAAGGGGAACTTGGGGGTCCAAATCAATAGGAGGTTGGATTGGTCTTGTAACACGAAAAAACTTTATAAGAAAGGGTAGAACAGACTCTTTATTCTTCGCAGTCTGTGCTCCTTTAATGTGGGTAACCTCCTTTACATCTTCTATAACTCTGTGATGGTCCATGCGATTTTCTGAACTTTGGTGTGCTGGGCTATTAACATCACTTCAGGAGAGGCCCAGCGAATCAACAAGATGCTTAAAAGGGCAGGCTCAGTTATTGGATGCTCTCCTCCGCTGGAGGTGATAGTGGAGAAGAGAATGAAGACAAAACTGGTGGCCATTATGAACAATGCTGCACATCCTGTTTCTGACAATCAAGCATTGTGGACTTTTAGCTTTTGAATTATTGAGCTGAAGTGTGTCAAGGAGTGCGACTGGGGCTTCTTCATACTTAGCTGTATTTGAGGGGCATTGTTGTTCGGACTAAGACGATCTATCTATTGTAAAGGGCAGCTGGGATTCTTACCCCGCCTGGACACCACCGTAATGGAAGGACCAGGGGAAGGAGCTTGCACGGGGCAATACCAACCCTGGGACGATACAGGGCAGCCCCGTTGGCTTGCTACAGTGCCCTGGAGCATGGAATCTCAACCATTCTGTGGCATGTGGCCACCACTAGGGTGCATAAGGAGAACGGCTGAGCCCTCCACTGCAGGGCTGCCATCACACCTGGAATTGCAGCTGGAAGGAGATCATGAAACACCTGGAGCAGGTCCGGGTTCTCTACAAAAGGGGACAGCTGCCACAACTCAGGGGCCACAAGAATATTTTTAAAATGGGTTTCCTGCCAGCTGATGGCCAGGACATCCTATCTGGGGGGATACCTTCTGTTGTCCCAGGGGAGGTATTGCCCCATACAAGCGCCTTCCCCCGGTCCTTCCGTTACGGCCGGGTAAGAATCCTGGCTGCCCGTTACACTATCTATCTATCTATCTATCTATCTATCTATCTATCTATCTATCTATCTATCTATCTATCTATCTATCTATCTATCTATCTATCTATCTATCTATCTATCTATCTATCTATCGTCACACACATACACTTGAGTGTCAACTTCAGGGCTCATTTAATGGTAATTCCACCATTACTTGAGGGCTGACACTGTTGCATAACGCCCCTCCTCTGCTTTCTCTCGCAGACATGATGACCAGCAATGGAAAGTTGGATGACATCACTTCTGGGTTCCAATCTCCTGAGCCCACCTCTTCTGCCCTACACAGCTATTAACCAACTTTGCTGCCATCTTGATTTCAGTCTAACTTGTAGACTCACATCTGTGAAGACATTTCTAAAAAATATATCATTAAACATCGTGTTTATTATTTTAATTTAGTTATATGAGGTTTGCCCATGGTCTGTCTGTCTGTCTGTCTATCTATCCGTAGCTACTTATCCTGCCTACTACACTAAATTAATATCTATCTATCTATCTATCTATCTATCTATCTATCTATCTATCTATCTATCTATCTATCTATCTATCTATCTATCTATCTATCTATCTATCTATCTATCTATCTATCATATAGTTCCTTTGATAGCATGTTGTTGGGACCAAAGTAATAACTTGACTTAATTTTGATGGAAATAAAAACTCAATATTATTGGCAAACCTCACTCTTTTTGCATATGGGGTTTGTTATAAGGAGAGCCCAACTCGATACCCCGGCCATTCCAGTACCTGTTGCCAGTGCAAAATTTCATCAGGTGCCACAGGTTGGGCATCAAACTAAAAGAAGTGGGAGTTCAGGGTGTTTGTTTGGGAGAAAGATTGGCTCAGAGACAAGAAGTAGAACTTGATGGTGAGAGGAACCTTCTCAGAATTGGGTGAAATTAAGCAGTGGTGTCCAGCAGGGGTCAGTGCTGGGACTGCTGCTATTTTTAATATTCATTCCTATTTTTGGTTACGAATATAAGTAACAAGCTGGTTAAGTTTGCAGATGATGCCAGGCTTGGTGGATTGGCAGATAATTGAGAATCCATTGAATCAACACAGAGGGATTGGACAGCAGACAGCATTACACAAAGGAAGTAAAAATGTGTGGTTTGAATACACAATAGGAGATCTGAGAATTGAAAATACACTTTATGAGTAGGACTTAGGAATCATAGTGGAGTCAACGCTATCAACTGGTAGACAGATTTCAGAAGCCATTAAGAAGAGCGACTAGGCTGATTCAGGGCTGCAGGGGATGAGTTAGGAGGAAAGAATAAAAGAGCTGAGCCTTTACAGTTTAAGTAAAAGGAGATTAAGAGGAGACCTGACTGAAGTGTTTGAAATTATGAAGGAAATTAGTCCAGTGGATCGAGACGGGGACTTTAAAATGAGCTCATTGGGAACACAGGAACACAGTTAGATAGATATGAAAGGCACTATATAATAGATAGAAAGAGAAATATGCTATATGATAGATATACTGTATATAGAGAGAGAAATGTGCTATTACATAGATAGATAGATAGATAGATAGATAGATAGATAGATAGATAGATAGATAGATAGATAGATAGATAGATAGAAATCATTGTTTTATATAGTGCCTTACATATCAATCAATCAATCATAGACTCTACTTTCCTGAGTTAATGTAATGAAATAAGCAATCTTTGAAACTGGTTTGATAGAGATGTAAAATGCTAATGTTATTATCATAAAGTACTATAATGTCAGGCTCTTGTGATGGCCTGCCTTAAGTTTAGTGTTAGTGACAAAGCTGCCAGCTCACTGAAAGTATGTAACGAAATAAGCACAATGACTGATCAAAACTCCTAAAAACGCACTAGTATGTTACTTTTGGATACTATAATCTCAGGCTGTTTTGAAGCGCTGAGGCCTCATTTAGATTTCGTTCCTGCCTGCTTGTCTTCGGTCCAGTGGTCTTAATATAGACACTGGTATCCCACAACCATATTTCACAGTAAGTGTATTCATAAATTGAATAAAGGAATGAATGACTATCAGGCCGTCTTAGTTTTTCAGTGTAATTTCCACAAATTGCAAGGACAGGTTTGGTAAAATACTTGTAAAAAAATTATAGTCTTATATTTTTTGTAAAGCTACAGAATTACATGTGAATAGATAAATAAGTCACAGCAGTTTTATGTGAAACACAGAACCAAGAATAATTGCCTTTATATTGTATAATCTAAATTCATATATCATGCTGCAGCTGCAAGGTTTAGTTATAATCTTTATTTCAGGGCTGTCTTCTCTAGTAAAATTACATTTCAAAATAATGCTAATTAGATCCAATAAAATGTGACTCACTACTGCAAATGGATAATTATAGACTGAGTCAGACAGTATACGTTAGCCGATGAGCACCTCTCCATTATGTCATGAGACTAACTTATTCTAAAATGTTAACTTATGAGAGAGAGGCAGGTTTGGAAAAAAAAAAAGATTCTATTAGATGAAACATCTCACCCTCCTTATATTAAATCAGAAGTCATTTTGTAAATGGGGCCAAACAATACCGCCAGTCTTTCTTGCCTGGCTAGCTAAAAGCTAATCTGATGCCATTACTTGATCATGTATCCTCTTAAACAAGACCACGCTATGCACTTCAACTTACTTGACAAAGCCGTATGTTTCAGGCTCCCAGGATCATCTTGTAAAGAAGAGTTTCCTGTTTCTCTTTATGCACAACTTGTTTCTTATGACATGACTGAATGGATGTTATCGATATTCGTTGGTCCCATAAGGATGGGTCTGTAGGTTCCTACCAGTTCTAATGGAGATTGTCTTAGGCTTACGTATCAATGACGAAAGAACTTATACTCTAAGTATGCTGAACAGCAGTAAGTGTACTTGTATATTTACAAAATGCTATAAAAGAGAGCCGTATAACTTTATTTCACAGAGTGATAGGCATAATGAAACAGTATGATCTTATTCCAGCCCAAAATGTTATTATTTTTGAAATGGCCTCCTTAGATAGATAGATAGAACTTTATTTTTCCCCAGGGGGCACACCTAAGTCCTTCTCATAAAGGCGCACTTTTGATTTTCCCATTTTTACTTCCTACGTGTAATACTTTATATTTACGTACATTAAATTTCATCTGCTACAAATCTGCCCAAACCTGAATGCTTTTCAAATCCTTCTATACTGATTCAATGGATTTGAGTTGATCTGCAGATCCACCCAGCGTGGTATTATCTACAAAGTTAACCAGCTTATTATTTATATTCCTATACAAAACATTCATAGATATTAAAAGTAGCAGCAGCCCCAGTACTGCCCCCTGCTGGTCATCACTCTTAACTGCAACTGATTCTGATAGATAGATAGATAGATAGATAGATAGATAGATAGATAGATAGATAGATAGATAGATAGATAGATAGATAGATAGATAGATAGATAGATGAGATTATTTGCACCATCACCCTTTGCCTCCTGTGTCTGAGCCAATTCTGCACCCACCTAAACACCACACTCTGAACTGTCACTTCATTTAGTTTGATGCCCACCCTCTCATGTGGCACCTCATCAAATGCTTTCTGAATGTAAATAATGAACAAGCGTCCCAAATGGCTGGAGAGGAAAACGACTTGTGCTTCACAAGAAAAACTTTGCTGTGTTAAGAAGATAGTCTGTGAGAGTTCAAAAGGCAGACGAACTATGTGAAGCTTGCTATGTGGTCATCATCATCATCATCAGCCAAAAAAATCACTGCAATCTCTCCATTTGTGATTTCCTGCAAAAGAGCTAAGGCTATCAGTGTCAGTTATGTCCTCCAAAAAGCAAATCTTTATCTTTGTTTGTGCTTTCATTTAATCTATCTATCTATCTATCTATCTATCTATCTATCTATCTATCTATCTATCTATCTATCTATCTATCTATCTATCTATCTATCTATCTATCTATCTATCTATCTATCTATCTATCTATTAGATAGTACCTTTCACATCTATTTATCATATAGTGCCTTTCACATCTATTTATCATATAGTGCCTTTCACATCTATCTATCTATCTATCTATCTATCTATCTATCTATCTATCTATCTATCTATCTATCTATCTATCTATCTATCTATCTATCTATCTATCTATCTATCTATCTATCTATCTATCTATCTATCTATTATATAGTACCTTTCACATCTATTTATAATATAGTGCCTTTCACAGCTATCTATCTATCTATCTATCTATCTATCTATCTATCTATCTATCTATCTATCTATCTATCTATCTATCTATCTATCTATCATATATTGCCTTTCACATCTATCTATCAATCTATCTATCTATCATATATTGCCTTTCACATCTATCTATCAATCATATAGTTTCTTTGATAGATAGATAGATAGATAGATAGATAGATAGATAGATAGATAGATAGATAGATAGATAGATAGATAGATAGATAGATAGATATAAATCATTGTTTTATATAGTGCCTTACATATCTATCAGTCGATCAATCATAGGCTCTGCCTTCCTGAGTTAATGTAATGAAATAAGAAATCTTAGAAATTGGTTTGATAGAGAAGTAAAATGCTAATGTTATTATCATAAAGTACTATAATGTCTGGCTCTTGTGATGGCCTGCCTTAAGTTTAGTGTTAGTGACAAAGCCGTCAGCTCGCTGAAAGTATGTAGCGAAATAAGCGCAACGACTAATCAAAACTCCTAAAGACGCACTAGTATGTTACTACACACCACACTCTGAACTGCCACTTCTTTTAGTTTGATGCCCACCCTCTCATGTGGCACCTTATCAAATGCTTTCTGAATGTAAATAATTAATTAGTGTCCCAAATGGCTGAAGAGGAAAACGACTTGTGCTTCACTGGAAAAACTTTGCTGTATTAAGAAGATAAAGTCTGTGAGAGTTCAAAAGGCAGACAAACTATGTGAAGCTCGCTATGTGGTCATCATCAGCAGCAGCAGCCAAAAGAAATCAGTGCAGTCCCTCCATTTGTGATATCCTACAAAAGGACTAAGGCTGCTATTGTCAGTTATGTCCTCCAACAAGCACTAAGGCAAAATTAATGTTAAGCGTACGCATTAGGCGCCATTGCCAACATTGAAGGCAGCTGTGTTGAGAGAACATGTCAGTTAACTGAAATCATTCCTTCAAGGATATCGCGAAGTGGCATTGAAAGGTGCAACAAAGTGAGATTTTCTCTTCACTTCACTAACCTGCCACCTGGTGTCACTAAAATGCCAACTCCAAAAAAGTCTGTGTCAGTCTTCTGGATGGCCATAACGTTAAGTCAGTTTTCACACCATATTTATGTTTTAAAAATCCCAGCGTTTACTTAAGAAATCGATTACGCTCATTTCCATTTGTAGGAAGTGGGAGTGGGAGCATTGAACTTGGAGAGTTTAAACAAGGAAGGAAGTTCAATTTAATGGTGGCCAATCAAGAGTGGAATTAAAATGGCCTGTCATTCCTGGTATTATTAGATAGCATGACATTATTAATCATACGGCTGAAATTTAAGGAAATAAAGTCTTAATAGAGGTTGATATTTTATTGTCTAAATACTCAAAGGGAGGAAAAGTCGAAATTAATAAAAGGAAGGGGAACGAAGTCACATCCCTTATTTAAAGCAAGCAGGGCTGATTTGTTCCCGTTTATTTCATAACCTGACAGAAGTTCGTAATCACTGAATAGCTCGGGTACAAATGGAAGTTCAGAGGATATGCTCTCCAATCTGTGATAGATATTATGAAAAACAAAAGGTGTAAACAATCTAGATCTGTTCAAAACCGTCGCTACTGGTTCAAGGGAGAGAACGGTGAGAAAGGACATCCCTGAAAATATGAAACAGGTGACATGCATTAGAACATAAGAACATAAGAAATTTGACAAACGAGATGAGACCATCAAGCCCACTTGTTTAGCGAATAGCTAAGCTGTCCCAATATCTCATCCAGATTCTTCTTAAAGGTAGTTAAGCTTTTATGTCTCGGTAGTTTGTCCCAGAATCCCACAACTCTTTGCGTAAAGAAGTGCTTCCTGGCTTCGGTTTCAAATGCACTTCCCCTTAATTTCCACTGATGTCCTCGAGTATGTGTTGTTCGATCTACTCTGTCAGATTATAGAGTTTGAATCATACCAGTGTTTCCATGACACCTCAAAGGATCATATGATTAACTTATAAAACATTTCCATATTTTCACTGAGAAACCCCTCCTTCCTATACGCAGATCATGCACTGTGCATGGGACCTGTGATCAGAGAACCAATGTGCCAGGGCCTGTTGGGGGTTCACAAACCTCAAGAGCTCCACCGGACAGCCAATTGGATTGCATGTTTCCGTCGCCTGGTTTACTTGACTTGAGTCAGATAACTCTTCCCACAACCCTAACCTTAACCCTACAGTGTAACCGGACATATCGGATAACATGACGTAAAGCGACAAACGTCCTCAACGGAGCAGCGCTCTGGAGATCCGCAGCTTGACTGTTTTGGGGTTAGAATCGTTAAATCACTGTTAGTGACGGTCACCTGTTGCGATCATTTTCCATTAAAGCCCCCCCCCTTTCTATACGCAGATCACGCACTGTGCATGGGACTTGTCATCAGAGAACCGATGCGCCAGGGCCTGTTGGGGGTTCACAGACCTCTGCGATTCAGGAGCTCAACTGGACAGCTAATTGGATTGCATGTTTCTGTCGTCTGGTTAGCTTGACTTGAGTCAGATAACTCCTCCCACAACCCTAACCTTAACCATACAGTGTAACCGGACATATTGCATAACATGACGTAAAACGACAAATGTCCTCACTGGAGCAGCGCTCTGGAAATCCGCCGCTTGACTCTTTTGGGGTTAGAATCGTCAAATCACCGTCAGTGACAGTCACCTGTTGCTATGATTTTCCATTAATGAGCCGGAAGATGGCTTCAAGTCGACACTAGTCAGGAGTTTAGAAAATAGAAAATGAAAGCATGAAGAAGCAGCTCATGCCCCATTTGCAGGTGTGTCTTAGAAACCTTAATTTGTCAAAATTGTAGTAAGCTTGCTAACATTACATCACTTGCGACTGCATTAAAGCTAGCGGGGGAGTAACAATGGAGTAGCATTATGTGTAATAGTTTCTGATATCAAGTGTTTAACAGATATCATCTGACGTTACCAAGCTGACACGTTGGCTGTAGATTATTTGTAGACCCGAAGACGTTGTTAACGTTAGTCGACATATGAAGTGCTCTTGGTGTTGGTGCATTGAGGATACATTTGTATATGTCACCAGCACACTCGGGCTCTCTTCCTTACCAGTTAGTTACAGGCTGAATTGTGGAAAAGCACCAAATACAGCAATCGGCTCAGATTAACTTCAACTGTTGGTTCACTTTATCAGTGGCTATCGTTACTGCTTTAATTAATATAATAAGAAGATTCCGCGTAGGGCCCCAGTTTTGGCTGGTGGTGGCACTGACTACATTCAGTATTATAATTTAATCAGCTAACTGGATGTCCTTACTCACTAAATAAAAAGAGAATAGTCTTGCATGCCCGCTACCCTTAGAAAATAATTTCGATAAAAGGTGAAACGATTGGAAACAGAGACCCGGGTATTTCATTCACAGCACTTCTCCAAGTTCCGGACCCCCCTGTATGTTTTTCAAAAGTTTCAACACGGGATAATGTCGCAAAGACTGCACTTTATGAAATTCTCTCCTTATTTTCTACTCGCAGCAGTTTCTGCAGCTTTTTATTGCTTTGATCCTTGGCACAGTGGGTGAACTGGCATTTTCATGGCATCTCACTACCTGCCAGCTGGTGTACCAGGAATAGCATCCTCCTCTCTCCTGGGGCTCTCCTTTATTTGGCTACATGTCCTTCACATGTCGGTCAGATCCTTCACTTACAGGCATACGAGACTAATTTTACATGCAGTCGTATCTTTCGAAGCGTTCCCCATGTATCGCATGTAACGCTTCAGCTTGGATGAACAACAGTGAAATAACTCCAACACAATAGAAGATGATGCAGAAACTACTAAAAGAAAGAGCTTAAGGGGGGAAAACAAAAATAAGGATAAAAGTCTAACCCAGGGGGTCCTGCAGCTTCCTCCACGCTCTGATCGCTTTCATTGTCAGCCCATCTCTGCTCCGTGGTCCAAATTTATAAATAACCAACCCAAGCATCGGCCCTCACTTGACAGAAGTAAAAACAGGAGGAGAAGGATTTAAATGCAGGAGAATGAAGATGGATGTACTAGAAAGACTAAGAATTTAAAAAAAAATGATTTAAACATATACGGTAAACATTGAAACACTCTCAATGCCATACAAAATCTGTCTAAAGTGACATCAGATGAAAGACAGTTAGAAACGCAGAACAATTCTTCCGAAAAAAAGAATCAGCACGATTTTCGAAAACAGCGTATGGTTAAAAAAAATTGGATGTTTGATTCGGTTAAACGATTAATCAATTGGATTCTAGTGATGCGGGATTGCCGGGCATGAGGGTGGTCATTTCACTCATTCCCGGAGTTTTGTGTGCTGCCGAAACAGCAACACAAATTTCAAGCAGGAAATGGTCAAAATTGTGTAAAATGTAGACGTACGCCACACTCTCGAAATTAAACTTTTCATTCATTTACAATATTTCCTTCTTTTAAGCATGTTGGGAAGATAAAAAAATATAAATAAATGAATGAATAAATAAATAAATAAATAAATAAATAAATAAATAAATAAATAAATAAATAAAATACAGATTTGTGACTGCTGGCATGTGCAGTGACAAACAAAAATTTTTACTTTCTATGTTGTAGTGGTATTATCGATGGATATCCACAATCCTGATTTTACTTGTTTGTTTTTTACACACAGCTTTGTTCTTCAAGCTGCATATTTGAAATTTGGCCACGGTATTATACCACAAGTCGGCCGTTTGACAAATAACTTCTAGTCAAGTCAAATTTGCCATCTTGTGTACGTAGGACATTGTATGAAGAAACGTGTACTCGCATGTCTCCACACAACAGTTGACAATAATACAATAACAACAAAAAACACCCACAGAAAGAATGCATTGCATGTGTGGCGGATGGCTGGGACCCTTGCCCGGCCGGGATGCCTGGAGAACAGAAGGACTGGGAGAGAGGCGTTATCTTCCCCCCAGGACACAAAAGGGCATCCTCCCTGGATTGCATCGGTAGGGCCCATGGGAATGGAGTTTTGAAGCTCAACGTTGTTGGGACTCGTGACCACTTCCAGGAGGGCACCGAGATCATTCCAGAGGCATGGACTGCAGTACTTCCGCCACACCAAGCGGAAGTGCTGCCGGAAGAGGAACCAAATGCACCTGGAGTGCTTCTGCCGCACCAGGAAGTTCATCAGGGTGCAACATAAAAGGGGGCCGCCTCACTCCATTCAAGGAGCCAGAGTCGGGAGGTGGAGGACAGAGGTTGTGAGGAGAGGAGAGGAATGGAGGCGGCCGAAGTGAAAGAAAAGAGAGAAGAAGAAAGGGACTGAGCATTATTATTGATCTGTGCATTGTGTGTTGTGCAGGAGAAGAACGTTAATAAACGTGTGTGTGTGTGTTTTGGACATTGGGAGTCCTGTGTCTGTCTATAGTCAGGCTGATCTTCCACACATGATATATATGTTCACTGTGTGGTATAGCGGGTCCACAGCCCATGTCAAAAGGGCCAGTTTTAAATAAAAAATCGCCGCACTCTCGGCTTAGAGAGGTGGACCTGGTAAGTGTGGCGAATCGGTGATTCGTGATGCGGGAGATTCTCGCTTAAGTAAACAAATAAGGAGTCGTCCGCATCTGTTATTGTTCCCGGGAGCTGTTGATTGCCACAGCTGATCCACGTCCCCATAATATATAGAAGCGCAAGGCGGCTAGTAGGGAAGGAAAAAAAAAGAAAAGAAAAAGACGGAGGTTGCAGAGGAAGAAAGTAGAAAGCAGTTTGGAGAAAGCCGGTGTGTGAGTGAGAGGGAGAAAGAGAGACAGAGAGCAAGCGAGTGAGTGCTCGTAGGCAACTGGGCAGTGAGCCCTAGCGGGATGTTTGGCCAACACCTAGGGCAGTTGGTGGTGGTCGCTCCCGCTGAGCATTCTGTGAGGAGCGGGAGTGACCAGCGAGAAGCATGGCTCGCCGTGGTAGACAGCAGGAGTCGGGAGGCTTGGGTGATGGATTCCCCAACGTTAGCGTCCTGGCCGTTTGGGGGAAAAGCCAAGTCTCGGTCTGGAGGGAGCGCAACTGAAACCAGGGATCGGGAAGCCTCCAGACCAGTTGAGCGGAGAGAAGGAAGGGCGACTCCTCTGTTGCGAAGCCTGATGGGAGAAGCAGGGGAGCCGCCAGGTAGAAGAAGACACCGAGCTTTGTGTTTTTAAAGGACTGCTTCCAGCCATTGTTTTAACCTCGTTTTAAAGGATTCATTCATTGTTTTTTTTTTACCTCCACTTCACTTCTGTTTTTAATGGATCATTTATTTAATGACTTATATGATGCACTGCACTTATTTATTTGGACACTTTGATTGTTTTGTTTTTAATAAAAGCATTTGGCACCTTTTTACACCATCCCCTTTCTCCATTTGTTGTGCCTCACTGTCGAGCTCATCGTGACATTACCGACGGTGTCGGGTTCAGGGCTCCCAAAGGCAAGATGGGAGCCTGGAGCAGAACCCGCATCGTCACTCACTGCGGAAAGAGAAATTAACCAACGTATCAATTTCCTGGATATCTCCATTGAAAGAGGTAGAGACGCCTCCTTGATTTTGAGTGTTTTCACCCAAAAACTGCTCGTGTCCTTCTGCTGCTGCTCCACAGAGCTCATACTGACTTATTATATCTGTGTGTGGTTTGCCTCTGTGTGGAGACCTGAAGATGGTAGTTTTATAAACACTTCCCTTCCAATCCAATGGAGCTGTAGAGGATCTGCCAGAAAAAAAAATGGGATAAACTGCCCAAACCCAGATGTGCAAAGTTTGTAGAGACTTACCCAAATAGACTCCATGCTGGAGTTACCACCTAGGGGGCTTCTAGCAAGTACTGAACCAAGGGGAACCACCTCGATGTAAAGAACATTTACAAGCATTATAAAGGCATAGCATAGTTGTTCTGTTGAACAATCCGTCGGCCAAAAGTCCTCAGTGCTGGAGAGTCATGGAGAGAATGTTCAGCATTGTTCATGATGGCCATCAGTTTTGTCTTCCTGCTCTCCTCCACAACATTCAGAGTGCACCCCATAACTCTGTCTTAAATGTATTCTGTGCCGAGTCACGTCTTTCATAGCGTTGTCCTGTTTACATTGTTTGTGTGTCTATGTAAATATTCTCCCCTGGAAACAAGGGGGAGAAGGATAACACCATTGAACCTTGGGTCCTCATGATCATCCCATCATTTGCATCCAGGTCATTTACTATTTAAACAGGAGGACGAAAAATCCCATTTACTACACTGACACTTCGTCGCAGAGCAAAGAGAGAGCACGGATCGAATCACCTACACCTTCCCTTGCTTGCCGTTTTCAACGCCAAACTTGACAACTTCACCATTACAACGCAAAATCCCTAGGGGGTTCTGGATTACGTCGAGACGCTGAGGATAAGAACGGTGAGACTGTTTTTTTGTCATTTTCAAGCAATCATTTTCATCCATGTGTATTGCCGTAGGATAATTTTTTCCAGCTGAACGAGGTTCACAATCACTATTCATTCTCCATTTAATCTTTTCGACTTTTATGTACGTTTCGTATTACCCTCTATCTGCCGCAGCCAGGTGTTACGTGGGTGACCCCTTTGGCCTGGTCCTGCCACTCGGGTCCCCAACAATGAGGATCTTATGAGCCGGATCACCCTCTGGGAAACGCACCACATGGCCGTAGTGCTGTAACTGACGCTCCCTCACAATGCAGGTCATGTGCCTCATTCGGGACTCCATAAGCAACACAAAGTCAAACCAGCGGTACCCAAGGATTTTCCAGAGAGACACACATGAAGGAGTCCAGTCGTCATCTCAGGTTGCTAGATAGCATCCATGTCTCGCAACCATACAGCAAGACAGGAAACACCAGGACTCTAAAGACTTGGACCTTCGTCATTTTGTAAAGATACCAGGAGCGCCGCACACCCCTTTCCAGCGACCTCATGACCCCCCATGCTCTCCCAATCCATCTACTGACTTCATAGGAAGAATCACCAGAGACATGAATGTCACTGCCAAGGTAAGAAACCTTTTACTTGCTTACTTTGTTTCTTATCACTATCTCTATACAGGTATATAATCTTCATTTGGATCTTGATCTTTGTTTGCCCGCGAATGAATTAGAAGAAGAAGCACTAGATGGCAGTAGAGAGACAGCTAAAACATAGGCATTGCTTTAAGAATCTCCTCCAGGCTTATACTACTGAAGACTGTAGTACTCCAGTCACACCTCAAAACACAGACATTCAAACTAAACAAATTGTTGTGCTTTAAATTAACTAATCTTTATATATAATCTTCATTTGGATCTTGATCTTTGTTTGTCCGCGAATTCCACGCATACGTAGACCACCTTCCAGTTTAGTACATTGTTGTTACTCACGGATGTCAACAATGTGCCGGAATAACAAAAGGGGTGGTGGACAGTGTTACGCTGGTTAGCTCCTGAGGCCTGGTTAGAGAATGAGATTGCCGAAGATAAAAGGTACGTGCCTACGTAACATATGAATGAAAGAAAGACAGTGGGTAAAATGAATGACAACGTAACAGCACGTTGCGGAAATTATTATTGTTACGTTGTAGCCGGTGAGTGCTGCGCGTCTCACAGTTGTACCGTGGCTTGCTCACATGTCAGTGAAGTGATCCCTATTTATGCTTTAAAGAGCCTGGATACCTATGTGTCCCCCTTTTATAACCATTGCTCCGTGTATATTGCCTTACTCTTTGGATTGCCACAAAGCAACCTGCGAGATTGGAGAAAGGTTGAGAAGAGATCGTGAGAGGAAACGACAGCATCGTGAAAACAAGACGGACTGTGAACGGAGAGAAGCAGAAATGCTCCTACACCACCACATAATTACTATTCAGACAGTGATTCTGAGTAGGCCGTTCCTATCGAATCAATGTCCAAGGGTTTTCTTTTGTAATTTTGTTTCCCTTATAAAAAATCACAATGCTGTGCGACGAAAGGCCCAGTTCACGACTGGCAGCCGCGTTTAAACAGGGAGCCCTTCACAGACAACTTTAACACGCGCAACGTAGTTGGGCGCACATGGCTAGTTAATATATATACACTGTGACAAAAGGTGCTATACCAGCGTCTAACCCGACACAGACAGATGCAGGAGGCACACTTATAAAACAAACAGATGTTTTTATTTCTCTTTTCTTCGCCTTCCCCGTTTCCCACAGGCACAACACAGTCCCAAATAAAGCACGAACCCACACAATTCTTCTCTTTCTCTTATTCTTTCTCCTCCACTCCTCTCCTCCCAACTCTGGCTCCCGAAGTGGTGACTGCTGGCTCCTTTTATAATGCCCCCCGAAAGTGCTCCAGGTGCTCGTTGACCTACTTCCTGCAGTACTTCTGGGTGTGGAGGAAAACCCACCCAAGAGGGCTCAGCAGCTGTTGCAGCACCCCCTGATCCCAACAGGGCTGCACCATAAATTCCAACTCCCATGAAGCCCAGGCACTGCTGCAACCCAGAGGGGGCTGCCATCTAGCATTCCGGGGGAGGTACTGTCCTGACCAGGCTTGCTCCCCCAGTCCATACAATGAAGAGGCGTCCCAGCCGGACAAGAACCCCTGGCCATCTGTGACAACACACGGTTTGCTTTATGATTATTTAACCCCTTGTTGCCTAAATTTATTTACAATTATATAAAAAAAGAAATTATTTGTGCTTTTGTTGTCAAGCAGATGCTAAATTAAATGGAGATTGTTAATTTGAATATAGCACGCAAGCAAACAATAAGCTGGTACATATTTTTATCTTAGCATAACTTACCTCAAATCTGGACAATTTCTCGATATTAGCAGCCAAAATCCACGTGCACGGCCATGCCAACACTTCACTTTCATCAGGTGGATGTAGTTTCCACAACCAGTGTTTCCCATATGATACTTGGTACAGTACGTATCAAATACGCGTCAACCGACATTGGCGGGATACATACGCCACCTTGTCTGCATTCAGGCCGGAAGCGGTTTGAAGCGATTTCACGACAATTGTCTACAAGGGGTTAACCGTCGATTGGGGAAATTTATTTGGAAGAAGCCCAGCTTGTCGGGTCTAACGTTCCTCAGCTTGCCAGATCCACGGGTCTTGGTGGTGTAGCTGTTGTTCTGGATGAGTGGGTCGGCCATTACAACTGAACCTGCCTTCTTAAACAGCCTGTTGATTCAGTGGTCCTCCTTTGAAGTGATTGATGTTAAAGGCTCAATATACTCCAACATAGAAAATTGCACTGGCCATCAGAGAGTTTTAGGACATATAAAGGATGTCACTTACACCATTAAAGGAATGCAGTCTCCTAAGAAAAACGAGTTTGCTCTTTTCTCTAATGGAGTTCCACTGTGAGAAGCTAGTGTTCCATTTTTTATTGTCTCTCCCCACTCCTTCTCATCATCAGGCACCTATGTAATTGTTATTGCCGGGTAACAACAGCAGATGGATGAGCGCATGAAAAGAAGTTCTATGGCCAGCGCCCAGGCCTCTACCTGACATTTCTGAACAAGTCTGACATGATATACGGCGTGTCATTTTCACTCTCTGGCTGTTGTATTTATGTCCTTCGATGATATCTTGGAATGGGAGGATGGTGCTTGTTATGACTTTAGAGATCCGTTGGTGACATAATCATTTATCTTTGTGATGTGTTTACTTAGACTGGCAGAAATTTGCTGAACAATCTTTTTATTACTTTTTAAAGAGATACAAAAAGGGGAAACCGACTGGATGAGAAAAGTGCAACATCATCAAAATAAGCAATTTTTTTTTTTTTTTAAAGACGATATTGTGGACAGAGAAGAAAACTTAATATGAGCAGTCTGAAAGTACTGAAAGAAATAAGGTATAACTTCAGTTCCTCTAGGAATTTATTAGACGTTGATTGTGCTTTTTCCAGGGGGCATCTGAAGAATTCACTGAAATCAGTTTCTTAGTAGAGGATGAAAAGGAGTACGACAAAAAGGACATTAGAATGAAATACAAGAAAGTGTGTAGAAATTGACGGGGTGTGAATACTGTGGGGGTCCACTGTACGTTTCCGGAAAGAGGAGGATCATCAGCGCACTCCATAAGCACAACGTAAATGCTGCTCTCTTAATGACAACCCGGTAATAATGATAACCACCTCGAGGACCTAAAAAAGTAGCGTAGAACGGCGCTTCTCAACCTTTCTGCTGTCGTGACCCTCTTATTCACCAATGCCTTGATGGAGGATCGCAGGAATCGTCGGGTACAGGGGTCCATTCATTGGATTGGCTGGCCCAGCGCTGTCTCAGCTGTGGAATGGCCAATAGGCTTGATGGCTGAAGTCTCCAGGACTCTAAACAAATCCAAATCGTATTATGGGATATCATCTACTGTTAAATTCTGCTCTATACTTGTAATATTTTCATTGTCATACTGTATTGAGGATTTGTTCTGTTTTGTGTATTGTATTGTATTGACCCCCCTACTTTTTGACACCCACTGCACACCCAACCTACCTGGAAAGGGGTCTCTCTTTGAACCGCCTTTCCCGAGGGTTTCTTCCATTTTTTCCCTACTAGGTATTTTTAGGGAGATTTTTCTTGTCTTCTTAGAGAGTCAAGACTGGGGGGCTGTCAAGAGGCAGGGCCTGTTAAAGCCCATTACGGCACTTCTTGTGTGATTTTGGGCTATACAAAAATAAATTGTATTGTATTGTATTGGGGCGCAGCGGGTAGCGCTGCTGCCTCGCAGTTAGGAAACCCAGGTTCACTTTCCGGGTCCTCCCTGCGTGGGTTTCCTCCGCGTGCTCCAGACATGCAGGTTAGGTGTATTGGCGATTCTAAATTGTCCCTGGTGTGTGCTTGGTGTGTGGGTGTGTGTGGGTGTGTGCCCTGCGGTGGGCTGGCACCCTGCCCGGGGTTTGTTTCCTGCGTTTCACCCTGTATTGGCAGGGATTGCCTCCAGCAGACCCCCGTGACCCTGTAGTTAGGATATAGCAGGTTGGATAATGGATGTGCGGTGGGCTGGCACCCTGCCCGGGGTTTGTTTCCCGCCTTGCGCCCGGTGTTGGCTGGGATTGGCTCTAGCAGACCCCCGTGATCCTGTAGTTAGGATATAGCGGGTTGGATAATGGATGTGCGGTGGGCTGGCACCCTGCCCGGGGTTTGTTTCCTGCCTTGTGCCCTGTGTTGGCTGGGATTGGCTCCAGCAGACCCCAGTGACCCTGTAGTTAGGATATAGCGGGTTGGATAATGGATGGATGGATAATGGATGTGCGGTGGGCTGGCACCCTGCCCGGGGTTTGTTTCCTGCCTCGCGCCCTGTGTTGGCAAGGATTGCCTCCAGCAGACCCCCATGACCCTGTAGTTATAATATAGCGGGTTGGATAATGGATGGATGTATTGTATTGCATTATAACCATAGCAACTTGTGCCCCACATGTCTGTGGTTGAGGAAAAACTGGGGTTGAAGATTAGAAATTTACAGCTGGTTGGCTTGCCTTCAAACGCTCGTCCGATGCTTTTTCATGTCTCAGGGTGTGCCCGTTTGGCGTGGCTGTATAGGCTGTTAGTTGAGTTGCTTGTGTGAGAGAATAAAGGGGAAATATTAAGGTGTGATATAATGTTTGCGCATGAAGTGTTTTGGCATGCAGTTTACATTAAAAAAAAAAGAAATGGATGGTGTTTGTCTTAGAAATAGCACGAGGAGACTGGTGTAATGGTTGGGTAAAGACCATAGAATGTTCTAGGTGGTGGTTTTAGAAATTGGCTGCTGTCCTGTACACAGTAAGAGTTGAAAGTTGTTATGTACCCTGTGTGAAGGGCGGCCGGCATCCTTACCCGGTCTGAACACCCTTAGGAAGGAAGGACGGGGGAAACAGCTTACACGGGGATTTATCTCCCCCAGGACAACACAGGGCATGCTGGGTATCGTAGTCCCAGAGGACAGCACTCTTTGGGATGGGGAGTTCCTAAGTCATGGGGTTTCTGCCTCGGCCAGAAGTGCCGACAAATCAGGTGTGCGGAAGATCAAGAGCACTAAAGCAGCTAAAATAAAAGGGACTGCCTACCTCTCATCATGGAGCCTGAGTCGGGAGGAAGTGGACAGGAGGCAGCGGCCGACAGAGAGGAGACAAAGTATCGTCGCTTCATGATGCTGATTGAATATACTTGTGGCTGTGTTGGTGGGAAACACTTGGTTCAAAGAGTTTCCCATGAATCAAAGATTCTTTAGCTTTTAACTTGTATCCTGAGCCTAATCGTGTTGGGTGTTTGGGGAGCTTTAGCACCCCCTTGGTGTCCACAACTGAAATTCCATAAAAGGTTAAGAGCTGAACTTAAGAAATATTGAGAAGGACAAGAATGTAGTAGAATGAGACTTTTATTGGGGTATGTAAGCTAATGAACCAATCAGAGTAAATGTCAGATGGTACATAAGCATTAATTGAATTTCCCATTCGGATTAATAAAGTATCTATCTATCTATCTATCTATCTATCTATCTATCTATCTATCTATCTATCTATCTATCTATCTATCTATCTATCTATCTATCTATCTATCTATCTATCTATCTATCTATCTATCTAATTCAGCACTGTTATGTAGATTCAG
Organism: Erpetoichthys calabaricus; assembly: GCF_900747795.2. Classification (NCBI taxonomy): domain Eukaryota; kingdom Metazoa; phylum Chordata; class Cladistia; order Polypteriformes; family Polypteridae; genus Erpetoichthys; species Erpetoichthys calabaricus. The sequence goes on along the minus strand of NC_041408.2, from coordinate 11,531,178 downwards.
GTGTCTATAAATAGGGGTCTATGTCCTTACTTTGTGACCATCACTTGATGCCGCTGCTCAGGGTACTATCCCCTGACAGACAGCTGTAATGGGGCACTCCCTCTTCATGAAGACACATGCACAAGCTTCCTCTTGTCTGATTTCTGACTCAAAGAGGTCCTAGGGGGACCAGTTTCTTCCGTGATTGAGGTAATAGAGTTTCTTTGAGCCAGTAGAAGTTGAATGTTCCTAATTTGGATAGGTCAGGTCAGGGACTATGCACTGGTATTGCACGTTGCCACATTCACCATATGACTAAATAGCCCAGGATCCTGGTTGGCTACCCCCAGGCTGACACGTGGTCCAGTCTCACCCTCTGGAAATAACCCTCTATCTGCCGCAGCCAGGTGTTACATTGGCGTCCCCTTGGCCTGGTCCAGCCCCTTGGGCCAATAGGATCTCCCTCGGGGGAATTGCGCCACATGGCCGTAATGTTGTAACTGACACTCCCATATAATAATACAGGTAATGTGCCTCATTTGGGAGTCCATGAGCAATCCAAGCTCACACCAGTGGTACCCAAAGATTCTAAGAGGAGGCACAGTACCGAAGGATGAATCATGTGGGCTTTGTGAACGTTCAAGACGACATGTGAATACACCTGTTGGATCCCCTCATTTACTTTCCAAATGTTAACAGACAGACCATACACCTCTTCTACGCGGTGGTGTGCTGGGGAGGCAGCATTAAGAAGAAAGACGCCTCACGCCTGGACAAACTGTTGAGGAAGGCAGGCTCTATTGTTGGCATGGAGCTGGACAGTTTGACATCTGTGGCAGAGTGACGGGCGCTGAGCAGACTCCTGTCAATCATGGAGAGTCCACTGCATCAACTGAACAGGATCATCTCCAGACAGAGGAGCAGCTTCAGTGACAGACTGCTGTCACCGTCCTGCTCCACTGACAGACTGAGGAGATTGTTCCTCCTCCACACTATGCGACTCTTCAATTCCACCCTGGGGGGTAAACGTTAATATTATACAAAGTTATTGTCTGTTATACCTGCATTGTTATCACTCTTTAATTTAATATTGTTTATTATCAGTATGCTTCTGCTGGAGTATGGGAATTTCCCCTTGGAATTAATAAAGTATCTATCTATCTATCTATCTATCTATCTATCTATCTATCTATCTATCTATCTATCTATCTATCTATCTATCTATCTATCTATCTATCTATCTATCTATCTATCTATCTATCTATCTATCTATCTATCTATCTATCTATCTATCTATCTATCATAAATCTAGGACTCTTGAATCAGGGGTCTACGCTTGCACCGTGTTGAACAAAATTATTTTGGAGATCAAATGTTCTTGTCGTTTTTTTAGTAATTTGACTAAACAGGAATATTTGTACCAAAACTTTGCACAAACACACTTTTTTAGTCCCTACCGGCTTTTAAAGCATCTGCTCAGTCAAAACTATTAGGCACGCTTTCATTTCAGGCGATATTTATAACTCAAAAAAGTCGTACAGGTCACAAATGAAATTAACTGCAATGTTCATGCTGTGTATTTGTATTGTAAAATTGATATTTAGCGAACGTCAGCCCTCGAAATTCCACACCAGCTTAAAAACAATTAAGTCGTACATGACTGCCAACACGATTATCATCATAGCATCCTGATCAAGAGTTGATTTAATTTTTACACCTTCCATTAATGCTTAAATAATTTAATTAGGCAGTCGGAGCATCACTTAAAATGTTTACCATTATGTGCGCAGCAAATGCACGGCAATTTCTGCTGATGATAACTGAAACATTAAGGTAAACAATAAAGCACAAAGAGTTTATTGGCCATTATCAGGGTTTACCCAGGTTGGCAGATTACCACACAAATTATCTTTTGTATTTGATGAACCCCATTAAAATAAATATGAGATAACGATAAATCCATATTACAAATTATTGTTCAAATTTAGAATAAATTTGAGGTAATGATAAATTAACATTACAAGTAAAGATGAATGATTTCAGGTACTGTATGATGGAGAGTCATCACTTTCATGTTTCCCATTTTTCACTTATTTGGGGTATTTGTTACACTTATTAAAAAAATATATCTCCACTCACCTTCAAATTTCTTAGTTACTACACTTAGATGTTTGAGTTGCATCAACTTTTGGGTATAAAGTTCTGCAAGCTAAATATTTCAAGCTGCCATGGCAAGCTACCCTGTTGCTTTATTTTTGGACCCAGCAGGCTAGTACTTGAATGGGAGACCACCTAGGAAAAGCCTGGGTTGCTGCTGGAAGAGGTGTTGGAGAGGCCAGCAGGAGGCGCTTACCTTGCAGTCTGAGTGTGGATGCCAATGCTGCAGTGCAGTGACGGGGACGCTGTCCTTCAGATAAGATTTAAACCCGAGGTCCTGACTCTCTGTGGTTTTAAAGATCCCTGGGCATCTTATATATAATTCACCAGTCTCCTCACTCACTCACTCACGTCTGTCCGAAGCCGAATTCGCAGTTGCCTTCTGTGCAGCTGCCCGAAAAACCTTACGAGACCGACATCGCGGCAGATTTTGTTTTTGCGGCGGATTTTCGGTCGCAAAAAATTCAAAGAGAAAGGCGACTTCGATTAAAGCTCTAGAGGTCTGAAAGCCGATTTCGACTACAGCTTGAGGCCTAATTACGCATTCATTCAATACACCTATTTCAGGTTTGTGGTGCTTATACTTATTACTGTTCCACTCGTGCCCGTTTCATCTTACGTTGTTGAAACGGGCTCTTTGTCTAGTTCTTCATAAAGAGAAGAGTCCAGGCTAAATGGCCCACCTTAGCCTAATCATTCTGGCCCCCTAATTGCCCCCTCCCTTTAACTGGCTGTCTCTCTCACCACTTAACAGCTAATGAGTGGTGAGCGAAACTGGAGCAAAAATGGCTGCCGTCACATCATCCAGGTGCCCCGGGGTGGTACCACATCCATCCGGCAGGTGATCTTCAGATGCCCATGCGTGACAACATTTTGTTTTAGATCAAACAGTGCTTTTAATCTATGGTCTGGGGTTCTATTTATAAATTAACTTGACTGATAATATATTGGGGGCGGCACGGTGGCGCTGCTGCCTCGCAGTTGGTAGACCTGGGGACCTGGGTTCGCTTCCCGGGTCCTCCCTGCGTGGAGTTTGCATGTTCTCCCCGTGTCTGCGTGGGTTTCCTCCGGGTGCTCTGGTTTCCACCCACAGTCCAAAGACATGCAGGTTAGGTGGATTGGCGATTCTAAATTGGCCCTAGTGTGTGCTTGGTGTGTGGGTGTGTTTGTGTGTGTCCTGCGGTGAGTCGGCACCCTGCCCGGGATTGGTTCCTGCCTTGTGCCTCGTGTTGGCTGGGATTGGCTCCAGCAGACCCCGTGACCCTGTGTTCGGATTCAGCGGGTTGGAAAATGGATGGATGAAAATATATTGAGCGGCATGGTGGCACAGTGGTAGTGCTGCTGCCTCGCAGTTAGGAGAGACCTGGGTTCACTTCCCAGGTCCTCCCTGCGAGGAGTTTGCATGTTCTCCCCGTGTCTGCATGGTTTTGCTCCCACAGTCCAAAGACATGCAGCTTAGGTGCATTGGAGAGCCTAAATTGTCCCGTGCGTGTGTGCCCTGCGGTGGGCTGGTGCCCTGCCCGGGGTTTGTTTCCTGCCTTGTGCCCTGGGATTGACTCCAGCAGACCCCCGTGACCCTGTAGTTAGAATTTAGCTGGATGGAAATATATTTTAGGTGATTAAAAGAAATCAAAAGACTGAAAAAAAAGACAACTGAGCCATATACATAAATAGCATTTATTTGATGTCTTATTTTGAGGCCGTGCTTTTGTGTTAATTCAAAATGAAGTGCGTCTCCATCGCATTTATACTCCGTGACAGGCCATGCCCTTTTATGATAATGGATGGTTGCCCAAATTAGGACGTATGAATTTTTCTTTGAATCAATAAGCTCTGATAGCTGATCGCTATGGAACGTAAAATTAAATATGTGTCGCCATGTAACATAATAACGTAATGATAATGATGGGTTACTGTGGAAACATTTATTGAATTTGCTTTCTTTCAGCCTCATTTTTTATGCACAACACAAAGAGCAGCAGCAAGCGCGGATTGACTTGAGTCAGCAAAGATGAGCAGATGTGTTCACTGCTCAAAGAAAAATGGCATAGGAGAAAAAACAACAACAGCTGTGGCGGGGCTAAGGAATTAAATGAAAAATAAAGGATTTCATATTTTATTGCACATTTTGTAGGAAAAAGAACTTCAGGGTCTAGAAAGGGGGTGTTGCAAAGGAAATGGTAAATGAGCTGTGACTCAAACTAACAAGCTGTGTAACAAAGGATTCTCATCAACAAGAGAATTTATCGACTTCAAAAGATCTGAAACTGCAAATGACTTAATAATGCCAATTAACAGCATTTTATGCCGTGTTTATACACATTTTCATCAAAGTAAAACTTGCTTAGTAAAATTGATTTTCCTAATTAAATGTAAACATTGTGTTTTAATTAGTCGATATAGGTGAAAAAGACGCCTGGTGCTGCTCTCATTTCATATTATTCAGCGGATTAACCTGCTGAGGAGGCTGAATTCTGGTCTGCTAGGCTTGACTCGATCGTGTGTAATGTTATTTTCTTTGTCGTAAAAGTTTGACTCGATCATATGCAATTTTTTTTTTTTTACTCCCAATAAAATCCATAAAAAAAGGAGGGACGCGTTTTAAGATAAGAAAAGATTCCTTTATTGTCATCGCATAGCACATACAATGAGATTCCGGTCCACGACCTGAAGTCTCAAAGCAATACTTTTATAAACCACACGTCTCAAATTCACACATTACACAGTTGTCAGCATATGCAACAATTGGGAGTGAGTGGTCTCCCCTCGACTTTCTCGTATACTCAGGTATGGGGACAGATATTTGAGGAGTAAACCGCCAGACAATGATTCTATTTTTATATTACTAGAGGGGTCTGCCCCCTGCTTGCTTCACTCGCCAACCCCCAGGCTGCACTACGTGCAACACACTTCACTGTAGGGAGAAAGGAGGTATTGTGAGAGGAAGACCTGTATTTGTGTTACATTTCGGAGGTATTTATAATAAAAACTTTCCATTATTTGAACCCAGGACTCTTCAAGTATATATATATATATAGATAGATAGATAGATAGATAGATAGATAGATAGATAGATAGATAGATAGATAGATAGATAGATAGATAGATAGATAGATAGATAGATAGATAGATAGATAGATAGATAGATAGATAGATAGATAGATAGATAGATAGATAGATACTTTATTAATCCCCAGGGGAAATTCACATACTTCAGCAGCAGCATACTGATACAATAAACAATATTAAAGATTGATAATAATACCGGTAAAAAACAGACAATAACTTTGTATAATGTTACATGTTAACGTTTACCCCCCCGGGTGGAATTGAAGAGTCGCATAGTTTGGGGGAGGAACGATTTCCTCAGTCTGTCAGTGGAGCAGGACGGTGACAGCAGTCTGTCTCTGAAGCTGCTCCTCTGTCTGGAGATGATCCTGTTCAGTGGATGCAGTGGATTCTCCATGATTGACAGGAGTCTGCTCAGCGCCCGTCGCTCTGCCACAGATGCCAAACTGTCTAGCTCCGTGCCTACAATAGAGCCTGCCTTCCTCACCAGTTTGTCCAGACGTGAGGCGTCTCTCTTCTTTATGCTGCCTCCCCAGCACACCACCGCGTAGAAGAGGGCGCTCACCACAACCGTCTGATAGAACATCTGCAGCATCTTATTGCAGATGTTGAAGGACGCCAGCCTTCTAAGGAAGTACAGCCGGCTTGTCCTCTCTTGCACAGAGAATCAGTATTGGCAGTCCAGTCCAGTTTATCATCCAGCTGCACTCCCAGGTATTTATAGGTCTGCACCATCTGCACACAGTCACCTCTGATGATCACAGGGTCCATGAGGGGTCTGGGCCTCCTAAAATCCACCACCAGCTCCTTGGTTTTGCTGGTGTTCAGGTGTAGGTGGTTTGAGTCGCACCATTTAACAAAGCCATTGATTAGGTCCCTATACTCCTCCTCCTCGTTTATATATATATATATATATATATATATATATATATATATATATATATATATATATATATATATGGTTGAAATAGTTTACTGTCAAATAAATGCAAAGAGTACACGACACGTGTTTCGCCCTCATTCTGGGCTCATCAGGTGTACACACTCCACTGCACTCCCTCTCGGGAATCGAACCTCAGACGTCAGCGCCAGAGGCGATGCCCCTAACGTTGCGCCACGGCGTGTGGTTTGTTTATTTGACATGTAGATCGGGGTAATTACATTCACGGCATTCGAAGTCTGTGTCACAATCTGATTGTATGGGTGGTTACCTACCAGGTAACGCTTGTGGTTGGCCAGCAATCTGCTAACATCCGCCACGGTGCCCTCAGTTTGTTACCCCGATCTACATGTTGTCAAATAAACGAACCACACGCCGTGGCGCAACGTTAGGGGCATCGCCTCTGGCGCTGACGTCTGAGGTTCGATTCCCGAGAGGGAGTGCAGTGGAGTGTGTATGCCTGATGAGCCCAGAATGAGGGCGAAACACGTGTCGTGTACTCTTTGCATTTATTTGACAGTAAACTATTTCAACCATTCTATGATCTGCTCCTCACAAACTGAGGGCACCGTGGCGGATGTTAGCAGATTGCTGGCCAACCGCAAGCGTTACCTGGTAGGTAACCACCCATACAATCAGATTGTGACACAGACTTCGAATGCTGTGAATATATATATATATATATATATATATATATATATATATATATATATATATATATATATATATATATATATATATATATATATTACGGAACGAGCCCTGGACACAGACAGGCAGACATGTTTTAAGCACCACCACACGTTTATTTTATAACTTATATTTACAATACTAAGTGCACACAAACCAGAAGGTACACAAAAAGTCCAGGCCAACAACACACAAAGCCTCTTTCTCTTCAGGCCGCCTCCTTGCCTCCTCCAAGACCTCATCTCTCGACCTCCCAACTCCAGCCATCGAATGGAGGGAGGCGGCCCCTTTAATACACACCTGGACGTGCTCCAGGTGCCTCCCGACAATCTTTCGCCATCACTCCCCAGTGTGACAGAAGTGCCGGCTGTGCACCTGGAAGCACTCCGGGTGTCCCCGATCCTCTTCCCCCCAGCACTTCTGGGGCGAGCGGCGGAGGGTGGTACACTGCCGGGATGCCCGGAAGGACCGAAGGAAGGATTACGCCTCCTCCAGACCACGAGGGGGCAACTGCCCTAGTAGCTATGGGGACCACGGGAAAGGAGCTTGGAAGCTCAACCCTATAGGGGCCTGTGGTTACCGCCAGGGGGAGCACAAATGCCAGAGGAGTCCTGGACCTCGGCACTTCCACCACACCCGGAAGTGCTGGGGTTAAGATGACCAGGGACACCCGGGTGCACAGCCGGCACTTCCGCCACACCAGGGAGTACCGACAGGAGCTCGTTGGGAGGCATCTGGAGCACATCTGGGTGGATATTAAAGGGCTGCCTCCCTCAATTTGATGGCTGGAGGAAGAAGGCAAGAGCTCAGGAGGAGAGGAGTGGAGGCGGACCTGAAGAGAGGCATTGTGTGAGGCCTGGACTTTGGGGGAGTATTGGGTTGTGTGTGCGCACTTTATTGTAAATAATATTGTGTAAATAAACGTTTGTGGTGCTTTTAACGATGTCTACCTGTCTGTGACTGGGTCATATTCCACTATATATATATATATACAGTATATACACACTAGGGGGCTCTGCCTTTCTTCACTCGCTAACCCCCGGGCGAGTGCTACACGATAGCCACTTTGTGAATCTGCCGCTCACGTACGGGGAAGCGGATGTACAATTTAAACAGATGTTATTTTCATGTATGCATAATAGACCTAACTATTTAACATTACAGCAAGTAATTAACCATAATAAAAAAATAGTAAAACGTTATAAATTGAAAGAAAATTATGTTTCATGTCACATTAGAGGTATTATTTGCATTATACAATTTCATTCTGTTTGGCTTTGAAATTAACACGCAAATACTTTTTAAGCTTATACTTTTACTGTAAAACTTCAGTAACAACAATATTTGGAATTAACTTTTCATCAAAATCGCTTTGAATTTTGATTCCATGTTTGGAGTTACATCATGACAACGCAACATATAACTGACCATTAGTGAATTTCGTTTCTTTCTCTCTAATAAATAAACTGACTTTTTCGAATGTTTGTCCCTGTGATTTGTTAATTGTCATAGCAAAAGCTATTCTAATGGGAAACCGTAAATGTTTTAATATGAATGGCATATCAAGACCTCCTTTGGTATCTAAAGTTATCCCATGAAGATGTACTACATTACTTTTCTTGTCACCTGACCTTACATGTCAGAATTGTTCGACCAACTTTGAATACAACTAATCTTGTCCAAATGCATAGCCCATCACTCAGGCATAAATTACACAATTACATTACGATACATCCTTCTTTCAACAGAAATTTGGCCGGTGGAAGACCAAACGGTGTTAATGGTTGTAGATATTCTTCGTGATATTGTAAGTTGATGTTTTCATCTTCTGCATGATCACCACCAACTGTTTCAGAATAGTCTATTGATACGCATTTAACCAATTTGCCATGTAACTGATCGACAATTTTCATGTTAATTCATTTGACTTTCTCGTTTCCTATCCCGTGTACTCATTTTTTCTGTTAATAACACTTCGGGATGAAATTCTTCAATAAGATTTGGACATAATATGTCTTCTTTTATTTGGAACTTAAAGTGAGGAAAACATAAACATTTATAAGAGCTGAGAGAACAGGGAGTCTGACAAAAGCATTCACACCAATGAGAGGTGAGAGGTCCGTAGGTGTGGGACGTTAACTGGAAATGGTTGAGAGGAGGGTGGGACTTGAAGAAATCTCATGGAAAAAGTCTCGTCTCGTGGGACTTGAAAAAATCTCTTGAATAAAGTCTCGTCTCATGTACATTAAAGAACCATCAACAACAAATCAAATCAAATGAATAATATATTGAAATATTATTATAAAAGTCAACTTGAATAAATCAGACTCTGCAGAGTGCATTGATCCTCTCTCTATTATCTCTGCAGACCCAACATTGGAAATCCCGCCTGGGTCCGACGACATCACTTCCGGGTTCCTGCCTCGATGACGTCACTTCCGGTTCCTGTGACCGACCTTAAAACCCAGCCAACTACCTTCACTTAATCAGTTCTGTTTTGGACTCAGTCTGTACACAACCGTGCGTCTTATTTTGCTCCTTTGCAGCCAAGGCTCAAGTATATGGGTGCCTGCGCCAAACTTTTGTTTTGCGTGTCAAGGCTGATTATTTCACCACATCAACACTAGACTCATTCAAAATGCCAAACCAGAGGACACCCCCTTGTCCCCCCACCAACAAACATCATAAACAAATCCTTTCCACTGCATCCCCAAAAAGCCAAAGTTAAGAAGTAGGACTTTTTGAACAAAGTGCCGTCGTGAGATTTCTTTGGGAAGGCGGAGTGAAACCTTCTGAAATTCGCCAAAGGAAGTTGTCTCGGTACGGAAGTGAAAACAGCAGGACTCACGAAAAACTTAAAGAGGAAAAAGGAAATGTAACTGACAAAGCTCGATCTGATCGACCATCTATGTTGCACACACACGCCCACACTGACATGGCGAATGTCTTCATCAGAGGAGACCGACAGAATATGTCGCCCACCGTTGCTGCACATTCGGATATCACCTATGGATCTGCGCGTCACATAGTGCCTAATGATCTTGAGTACCGTAAAGTTTGTGTAAGATTGGAACCCATTTAGCTTACTGATCTGCACAAGCCAACATCGTTCGATACATTTCATCAGGTTTCACTCCCTCTGCCCAAAGAAATCTCACTATGCCATGTTGTTCAACAATAGTGCAATTCCACAGTGCAGCATCCATGTTCATTTGATCTTGGCTTCAACAAGACTAACGGCAGAGCACTGCGCTGTATGTGATTGAAGTACCCAGAAGCCATCACAAGCATATTGTATTGTGTCAGGTTCTATCTGTCGTGTTTCCCATGTAATTTTCAAATTGCTTCTACCATTTGAGTTACCCTCAGACTGTATTATTGTATACTTGATACACATGCAGTGTCACTGTATTGTCTGTTACATGCATTATTTTCTTCAATAATAAAAACTGCTTAGAAATTATAAGCTAGCATGACCAATGGTGTCTCTGTGTTGAGGGCTGGTGGGACACTTCTTCCGTTATCCCAGCAGGTGGCACTGTTGTGCAAGAATTTAAACGTAGTAAACTCCCTTCAGTAGTTTAAAACTGTGGGTCCCAAACTCAGATTCACAGTAATTGATCTCATTAATTAGCTGGTCTTTTTCTCTCTCTATTCTCTTATTCTGCATTCAGAAAAGCACAGCAGTATGATTTTTACATTATAGGACATTTTAGAAATTTTCCAATTTTGTTTGCTATTTTGCTATAGCTTTTAAGGCTTAACTCTTTGTTGTTGGTTTCCTATTATTTTCCCTGTGTCGTCTACTCCCTTCATTGTTTCCTAATTGTGACACAGCAGACACCCGGGCGAATAACACTATATGATGAAAGGCTTTAGCGTAAGACCCACTAATTAGTCAATAATGGAAAGGCAGAATGGAAATCAGGAGGAAAATAAATAAAAAGTAAAAAAAAATACATTATCCACACATAACTGGTTAATTTTTAATAAAATGTATTGACATATTTACTTGTGTAATTTTTTCATTGACCCACCTCCCCCAAAAAAACACAGAAATTAGGAAATAAAAGCTCACTTAATTAGGCTAGGAGTCCAATTAAAAACAGAACAAACACCTGCAGCCCTAGGGGGGTGTCCCCTCCCCCCCCCCCCAGACCAATATTTGTTTAAAATTTCATTAAGATGTTTTTAGCAAAATTAAGATAGTCATCATCATCAATATTGTCAATGATCAGCGTAATGCCTTATGTTTAAAAATGTACTGGCGGAGAATGTGACATTTTCTTTGTGCCCGTTTCTGCGATGCCCTTGGACTCTGCTCAGCTATATACACACACACAAAGTCTGAACTTTTCAAATCTGCCTGGGGGGGCTTGAAGGTTATGGCCCCTTTGATCACACTTTGTAGATATGAAAAGCAAAACATACATAAAATAGGCTTTATGCGCATCAAATAGTTCATTTCTAGATGCTATGAATGAATATTGTGCTACTAACCTGACATTTTAATGATAAACCTAACAATAAAAAAAGCCATGTAGGGTATTTGTTTTCAGTTAAGTGAAGGAGATTTAATGATTTTTAATTACTGTTAATTTTGCTAAAATCATGTTACATGCTTTGATGGACCCCGGCAGTGAAAAGCTGAATAATTCTCGCCATATTATTGTTGTAGCATATTAAACAGTTGAGTAGTTGATGGTTGTGCGTCTTTACTTGGTTGCTAAATCTCATTGTTTCCTCAAGAAATGCAGAAAGTTAAGTTTTAGGTTTCGCGTCACCCCTTTGCCCGTAGAGCAGTAGACCAGCTCTTCTCCCTGGTGAATGTTCAGGTCAAGATGATACCCCAGCATATGTGTGTTTTGTAGATTTGGAAATGCATCTGCAGGAATTTGGAGTAACAGGGCCGCTCTTGTGTGCCGTTGGCTCCCTTCGTGAATCAAGTGAGAGCTGAATGTGAATACTGGGCGAGAAGTCAAATTCGTTCACTACGGGTATCGGGCTCCTAGCTGGACGATAGGCTGAGGATGTGTGGGTGCCCAGAGGTAGCATTGTTGCTTTATGCAGCTGATGTTGTCTTCATTGCCTCACCCGATTGTGACCTTCAGCGCGCACTCGAGCGATTCGCTGACATGTGAAGTGAAGTAGCTGGGATGTGGATCAGCACTTCCAAGTTGGAGGTCATGGAAATGAGTGGATTGTTCACTCCAGGTGAAATGGGGGAATAACTGCCCTTAGTGGAGAAGTTTAGGTGTCTCAGGATCTTGGGAGAAGGCAACGTGACGTCAACAAACAAATCGTAGTGGTGGTAGCTCTGTTGCAGGTGCTGTACCGGACCATGGTGGTCAAGCAGGAAATAAGACAAAGCTCTCGGTTTACCAGTCAATCTACATCCCTGTCCTCACCTATGGTCATGAACGGTGGGTAGTGACCGAAAGCAACAAACATGCGCTTTCTTCGGAGGGTAGCTGGGCTGACACTTTAAGAGAGGGTGAGAAGCTCAGCGGTTCAGGAGACCCTCAGAGCAGAATCAAAGAGCCAGTTAAGGTGGTTTGGACATGTCGTAAAAATGTCCCCAGTGTGGCTCCCACTGGGTGGAGACCCTGCGGCAAACCGAGGACACCCAAACTGTCGGGAACGCCTGGGAATTCCCCAGGTAGGGCTGGAATCTGCAGCCGGGGAGAGGGAAGTCTGGATTGACCTGCTCAGCCTGCTGGCACCACGAACCCCAGTGGGATAAGAAGATGAGATGAGATGATCCTCTTATAACTTACACAGCTGGAAACTTTATTTTTAAGTAAAAATCTGTTATCGTATTATAGCGTTTTCTGCTATCATATTCAAAGTATCAATGTTGCAATATTACTTAACCCAGCGGTTCTCAAACTGTGGGGCGCACCCCCCCGAAGTAACAAAAAAGGGGGTGCGAATGTTGCCATATGTGGCGTAATTTCGCTATTCATAGGAAAATTTTAAACTTGTTGCGGTGTATCGGCAGCAAAAAATATAGGAATACATTTTATTAGGGTTTCAAAAAAACGTTACGGGGGCACGATTAAAACTCTTATGAAAACTCGGTCGCAAATACTTAAAGGTTGAGAAATGCTGATTTAACCTAAGATGTTTTATTGTATATCAAATAAATAGAAATTGCATATTTATAATAATAATAATAATAATAATTCTTTATATTTTCTCACTACTCAAAGAAATTCAGTGAATGCTGAGCCACATCAACCACCACCAATCGATTATAAAAGGAAATCTTCAGACAAGACGAGACTTTGGCCAAGAGATTTTTTCAAGTCCCGCCCTCCTCTCAACCATTTTCAACCATGGTCCTCTCACCTCTCGTTCGTGTAAATGCTTTTGTCAGACACAGTTCCTGCGCTCTCCGTTCTTATAAATGTTAACGTTTTCCTCACTTTAAGTTCCCAATAAAAAAAGACGTATTATGTCCAAATCTTATTGAAGAATTTCATCCCGGAAGGTTATCGACAGAAAAAATGAGTACACGGGCAATCCTAGCACCGAGAAACGACAAAGTCAAACAAATTAACGTGAAAATTGTCGATCGGTTACACGACAAATTGGTTAAATGCGTATCAATAGACTATGCTGTCAAACAATTGTGACATCTAAAATTTTAACAGGCGACAAGAAAGGTAATGTAGTGCGTCTTCAGGGGATAACATTAGACACCAAAGGAGACCTTGATATGCCATTCGTATTAAAACGTTTACAGTTTCCCGTGAGAATAGCTTTTGCTAAGACAATTAACAAATCACAGGGACAAACATTCGAAACAGTTGGTGGTGATCATGCGGAAGATGAAAACATCAACTTACAATATCACGAAGAATATCTACAACCATTAACACCGTTCGGTCTTCCACCGGCCGAATTTCTGTTGAAAGAAGGATGTATCGTAATGTAATTGCGTAATTTATGTCTGAGTGATGGGCTATGCATTTGGGCAAGATTAGTTGCATTCAAAGTTGGTCGAACAATTCTGACATGTAAGGTAAGATGACAAGAAAATTAATGTAGTACATCTTCATGGGATAACTTTAAATACCAAAGGAGGCCTTGATATGCCATTCATATTAAAACGTTTACAGTTTCCCGTTCGAAAAGCTTTTGCTATGACAATTAACAAATCACAGTGTAGCAAGGCTACATAACGGACAGTCGTGTTAGCCTTCTGGATTGTTCCGTCACTTTATAATATTGGCTGGGAGAGTGTTTTAAATAGCCCTTCAGGTACCTTTGGTGACGCCCCAGTCTGGAAGGATCCCGCCCGAGTAAATTTTCCAGCTGCCTGTTGCCGGCGTAAGGTTGCCATAACAACCGAGAGGGGCAAGGATTTTCGGCGGGAAACTTTCTCTTTTTAAGGGGAATGGCGGAACAAGTAGGGGAGAGAAAAAGAAAGGATAAGGCTGAAGGCATCGCAGCAACTATCCAAGCTCTAAGAACTATTCAGGATTTTACTTCACCCAGGGACGTCTGCTATTCATGGGTGGCCACCCCGAAGAAATATTCAAGGACGAATCCCCGAGAAGAGGCCAGGGTCTGGCGTTCTCCGGGTGCTCCCGTCTGGTGAGTCGGATTCCTGAGTTTTATTCTTCGTGATAGTCCTCGGAGAAGCTGTTCCACCAAAGGACGAGTGTGTTTCCTGCCTTCACGGATGAACTATACTGCAGTGTTTCTTGTTTTCCTATATTTTGGACTAAGTGAAATCTTCCTTTTGCTTTCTCAAAGAACAGTTTTTCTTATTATTTACTTTTTTTCTTTTTATTGTCTGTGTCAAACTGGGGGTTAGTATTTGGACGCTAGGGAGGGCGTCTGGGGAAGGGGTTCACTAAGGAGCACTCAGGCACCGGTCAAGTTAATGTAACAGCAACTGTTAATATATTTTTTCTGTTCCACTTCCTGTTGTGTTTTTATTTGCTGCAAATTATTAAGAAGGGAATCGTGGCAAGAGGGGACGAGGACTGAATATGGTTGTGCTATTATGCTTTCAAACATCGTCCACCCCCCTGTGCGGGTTGTGAAGTGTAGGAATCGCGTTCCCGTATTGTGCGGTTGCTACAACAGGGACAAACATTTGAAAAAGTCGGTTTATTTATTAGAGAGAAAGAAACGAAATTCACTAAGGGGCAGTTATACGTTGCATTGTCATGATGTAACTCCAAACATGAAATCAAAATTCAAAGCGATTTTGATGAAAAGTTAATTCCAAATATTGTTGTTACTGAAGTTTTACAGTAAAAGTGTAAGCTTAAAAAGTATTTGCGTGTTAATTTCGAAGCCAAACAGAATGAAAACGTATAATGCAAAGAATACCTCTTTATACCGGTTTATTTATTAGAGAGAATGTGGCGATGTGGGTTCTATTCCAGGCTCCCATCCAGCTTCTGGGAGCTCTGAACCCGACACCGTCGGTAATGTCACCGGTGAGCTGGACAGTCAGGCACAACAATGAAGCAAAGGGAAAGGTGCAAAAATGCAAAGTGCTTTTATTAAAAACAACAAAAATCAAAGTGTCCAAATAAATAGTGCAGTGCTTCAAAGTTAATAAATAAATAATCCAATAAAACGAGTGAACTGGTGGAGGTTAAAATCCATTAGAAAAAAAATCCATTTTAAATAATGGCTGGAAGTAGTCCTTTAAAAACAAAGCCCGGTGCCTTCTTTTAGGACCACCTGCATCACAAATTCACCCGAGAACCTGCTCCGGTCACACTACCACACCCCATCACTAAGCTGCGATTATTTATTTAAAAAGTGGCCTTGTTGACTTGAACTGTGGACCCGCTACACCACAGAGAAAAAAACGATATTCACTCATGGGCAGTTATACGTTGTGTTGTCACGATGTAACTCCAAACACGGAATCAAAGCTCAATGCGATATTGACGAAAAGTTAATTCCAAATACTGTTTTTACTGAAGTTTAACAGTAAAAGTGTATATTTAAAAAGTATTTGCGTATTAATTTCGAAGACAAACAAACAAAAATGTATAACATAATGAATACCTCTAATGCGACATCTAACATAATTTTCTATCAATTTATTATGTTTTACTATTTTTTGCTATGGTTAATTACTCGCTGTAATGTAAAATTGTTAGATCCATTATGCATATGTAACCATTTCCATGAAAATAACAATCTGTTTAAATTGTACATTCGCTTCCCCATATGAGAGCGGTAGATTCATGAAGTGGCTATCGTGTAGCACCCGCCCGGGGGTTGGCGAGCAATACTAATAAAAGGCAAAGCCCTCAATGACTCACTCACTCACTGACTGACTGACTCACTCATCACTAATTCTCCAACTTCCCGTGTAGGTGGAAGGCTGAAATTTGGCAGACTCATTCCTTACAGCTTACTTACAAAAGTTAGGCAGGTTTCATTTCGAAATTCTACGTGTAATGGTCATAACTGGAACCTCTTTTTTGTCCATATACTGTAATAGACTGCAGCTCGATGGCTGTGGGAGGCGGAGTTGCGTATCGCGTCATTACGCCTCCCACGTAGTCACGTGAACTGACTGTGACGCAGTACGTAGAAAACAAGGAAGAGCTCCAAAGAGCGCTGAAGAAAACATTCATTACACAATTGAGAAGGCAGCGAAACAATAAGAAGCGAGCGAGTGACGCATACAAGCATATTCATAAGTGCAGCTACTGTGGAAACAAAGCACGGTGTAAACCGTAAGTTTAAATTAAGTTTATAGAAACGCTCCCGCTTCCGTTTGCAATACCATATTCGCGACATACAAGTTTAATGAGAAGACGCGAGGTATAAACAAGACTTTGGATCACTTTGTAACAGAGTTAAAATTGCTGTAGCGAGAAACTTTTAAGTGCCGGGTCTTAGCTAACATTAAATAAAGCCGTGGACATCGCAACATCACACAAGAGAGTGGCTCACGTGAACTGACTGAACGCAGCACGAGTGATCACTTCGATGAATCAAACCTGTTCAAAAAACACATTACACAATTGATTATGTAGGAAAAGAATATGAAGCGACTGACGCATACAGACATATTCATGAGTGCAGGTACTTCGGAAACAAAGCACCGTGTAAACCTAAAGTTTAAATTAAGTTCATACACCTACAAAAGGTTGCCATTGATTTGAGGCAAGATTGCTTTTCTCCTGTACAACTATACGTTGCATTCTCAACAGTAAGCTTGCATGGCTTGGTCATATTACAACCGGAGTGCTGAATTGACAACGTGGTATACAAAGAGAACTATAACAATCGTAAAAAGCAAACAATAAATAACTAACTCGTGGATTAAATAAAAAGGCTGCTTCCTCGGCGAAGCATGGAAAAAGGATGGCCTTATATGGCGTTCGTTTATAAAACAGCGGAGAAGCTGTGTAAAGGCTGCGTCACAAAAAAACAGCAGAGCGCCTTATATGAGCAGGCAGTCAGCTAAAGAAGGGAATCAATAAATAACTATAATCGTAATAAACGAACAAAAAATAGCAGAGAATCCGCGGATTACATAAAGGAAATGGGTACCTGAACAGAAAAGTGAGTCTCAAATAGCTACACAATAACTATAACAATCGTAATAAACGAACAATAAAACAATACAGAACCGCTAAGCAAGGAGAAAGGACGGCCTTATATGGCGTTTGTTTATAAAACAACGGAGAGGCAGTGTAAAGGCAGCTTCACAAAAAGATCCTTAACAAATTGTTATTGGTATATTTTCCCACAATTTAAAAAGGTTTTGTTTTCTTCTTAATAAAAATGTAAAAGCAGTACTTCGCCGCTGCGATGCACGGGAATTTGGCTATATATATATATATATATATATATATATATATATATATATATATATATATATATATATATATATATATATGTATACAGTATATATATATATATGTAGATATGTATATATAATGTGAATGTATGTATGTATGTATGTATATATGTATGTCTATATATATATATATATATATATGTAGATATGTATATATATATGTGTATATATATGTATATGTGGATGTGTATATGTATATATATATATATATATATATATATATATATGTATATATGTATATATATGTATATGTAGATATGTGTATATGTAGATATGTATATATATGTATATATGTATATGTATATATATGTTTACATATCCTCTTTAACACACTACTTCTCCGCTGCGAAGCGCGGGTATTTTGCTAGTATATATATATATATATATATTGTGAAGTCTGGGGAGTGTACAGCTGACCCAAACCCGACAGACAAGCAGGACACAGGTTCACCACACAACACACACATTTTATTCCTCTTCACCAATATACAAGCATATGGCAACAATGCTTGCACAGTCTTTCTGCCTCCAGTCCTCCACACAGGCGTTGTTCTTCTTCCTCCCGACTCTTGCTCTCCAAATAGTGGCGGCTAACACCCTGAAGGACTCTAGGTGTCCAACGACCTTCCTCCGGTAGCAGTTCCTGGTGTGACAGAGGTGCTGCCATACAAGGTCCAGTGAACGTCCAGGCTTCCCCTGGCAGTGGCCACGGGCCCCAACGGGGTTGAACTTCCATGCTCCAAGCCCATGACCCCGCTGTAAGTCAAGGGGGCTGCCCTCTATTGGTCCAGGAGAGAAAACATCCTGAAAAAGCTCCCTCCCCTGTTCCTTCCATTGTCGTGGCATCCTGGCTGGGTATGGGCCCCGGTCGTCTGCCACAATATATATATTTTGGGTTTTCCAAATGGGAGCGTGACTTGCTTACGGCCATACAGTATCAGTAACGGGATTTGTATCCACAACTTCCAAAAGCAAAAGTCTTAACTACTACGCCACACTTCCTGTCTATATAAATTTAAGGAATTATTTATTATTAGCATGCAAAAGAATTGACGCCTTTTTATGGGAAAGTCCTTTATTAAAAAAAAATGGAAGACTGCTTGTAGAATCCGCGCCAATGACTCACTGACATCGAAAATCTGAATAAGTGAAACATAAAAATACCCAATACATCATTCAGAAAAAAATATGTTTGGTTTAAGCTGTTACTGAAGATTCCCTGGGTTTGTTTTCCGGCACGTATCAACATTTAAGTGGCACACATTGTGCAGTGTGTGCTGTTATGATATAGCGTGCATAGGAGTCGGCAGCCTGGTGTACTATAGATCACCTGTGATTCGATTGACTTTTACAGTGCTTTGAAATGGTGTAATGTGTTTCAAAAATGGAAAAGCAGCAGACATTTGCCAGGCTTTATTCTTTTTTCTCCTTGAACTCTGAATCTTAGGTTGCTTAGCAACAATGACAGTAGCAGCTGGGATAGCCTTGATCTTGTTGTGCAAACCATTAAAAATAGGTGATGGAAGGTGGCACCATGGAAACAATGACAGCGCTGGAAAGCAGGGCTTTAATATTGGCACACATCAGCTAGGATGACACCACTGACGACTGACATCGCATTTCAGTCTTAGGCAAATAAACTGTGCCAGAGAGAGGGTCGCTCAAATTATGGGGTCACATAGTGCATATTTATTCAAAGATATAAAAAAAAAAGTAAAATTAAATAAAACTACAGTAAAGCATTTAAACTTGTGACTGGGTTTAAGTCATTTTGAATTGTTTTTATTGCAATAAGCCTTTAAATTATATTAGATAGATAGATAGATAGATAGATAGATAGATAGATAGATAGATAGATAGATAGATAGATAGATAGATAGATAGATAGATAGATAGATAGATAGATAGATAGATAGATAGATAGATAGATGATACTTTATTAATCCCAAGTATTGTCGCAGGAGGCCTGGGGCCAGACCCAGCTGGGATGCCTGGAAGGAACGGGAGGCAGTGTGTACATCCCCCGGGCCACAAGGGGGCAACTGCCCTGGATAAGGAGGGGACCATGGGGACCGAGCCAGGAGGCACAAACCTATAGGGGCCCGTGGCCACTGCCAGGGGGCGCCCAGAGTGTCATGGAGCCCATTGGATTTCTTAGACGGGTAGCTAATAAAAGGATAAGTGTATGTCTGTGTGTCCATCTGGTCCATCCATTCCAACAGATGGCGCATCACAAACATTAACACTGCTTTTACGAATCCCATACCAAATGGCTTATAACAGAGACGTTACGCAATACACAGTGCACCGCAAATATTAATGCTGATGTCTATTCTGATTATTTGGATTTCACCCGGTCTTTGATGGGTAGCACATCCAATATATACATATAAAATGCTAAGACCTACTCATATATGATAAGATTACTGGTGAACTACTGGAACTAGAACTTTGATCTTGGTTTTAAATTAAAGCTTATGACCTGATATGTTCAGGAAAAATGTGACAGGTGATAAATGATGGAAAGATATAAAATGCACTACATGATAAATAGATAGATTTTAAAGGCACTATTGGATAGATACCCCCGTGACCCTGTAGTTAGGATATAGTGGGTTGGATAATGGATGGATGGATAGGATAGGCAGACAGACAGACAGACAGAAATGAAACATGCTATATAGCAAACAGACCTGAAAGATGCCAGATAGATAGATAGATAGATAGATAGATAGATAGATAGATAGATAGATAGATAGATAGATAGATAGATAGATAGATAGATAGATAGATAGATAGATAGATAGATAGATAGATAGATAGATAGATAGATAGATACTTTATTAATCCCAAGTATTGTCACAGGAGGCCTGGGGCCAGACCCAGCCGGGATGCCTGGAAGGAACGGGAGGCAGTGTGTACATCCCCCGGGCCACAAGGGGGCAACTGCCCTGGATAAGGAGGGGACCACGGGGACCGAGCCAGGAGGCACAAGCCTAAAGGGGCCCGTGGCCACTGCCAGGGGGCGCCCAGAGTGTCATGGAGCCCGGGAAACCTGCACTTCATCCACACCTGGGAAGGTGGAGGAAGGACGTTCCAGGGATGCCCGGAGTAATTCCGGGTGCAAGGGCAGCACTTCCACCACACCAGGAAGTGCCCCCCCGGGAGAGCATCATCAGGCACCTGGAGCACATCCGGGTGGAAATAAAAGGGGCCGCCTCACTCCAATCAGGGAGCTAGAGTCGGGAGCGGGAGCAGGACAAAGCTACGGGGAGGAGAGGAAATGCGGCCTGTGGAGACAGAGACAGGAGCCAGTGAGGAGGGTGATTGGTGCTGGGAGCACTGTGTGCTGTGTGAGACTTATTAGCTGTAATAAACGTGTGTTGTATAAAGTGTTGGTGTCTGTCTGGTGGTGTTCAGACCCGTGTCTCACAATATATATATATATATATTCTCTCGCTTCTTCTTCCGGCGCCTCGCCTCCTCACCCTCAAGCTCCATCCTCTGCCTCCCGACTCCGACTCCTTGAGTGGTGGGTGTCAGCTTCTCTTATAGCCCACCTGGAAGCGTTCCAGGTGATAATTGATCTAAATTAGGCTGCACTTCCCAGGTGTGGCAGCATTCCAGCCCACACAGGCTTGTTAGGCCGGTGTAGCTCCTCTTCTGGCAGCACATCCAGGTGTGGTGGAAGTGTTGCATAGCCCAGTTCCGGAGCTGCCCATGCGTCCCCTGGTGGTGGCCACGTCACTCCACAGGGTTGGGTTCCCCAGGTCCGTGGCCCCTATACAATCCAGGGTGGCAGCCCTCTCACGTTCCAGGGAAGATGCTGCCCTTCTCCCTGGTCCTTCCCTTCTCACAGCGTTCCAGTGTGGGAAGCTCCCTGGGAGTCTGTCACAATATATATATATTGTCACAAAGAATCACACCAGACATCACAAAGGTTTGGGGCAGCCACCCGTATAATGTATCCTGGCTGCAAAGTCCAAAACAGAACTGATTACAAGAGACAAAGATGGAGGCTTTAAAGGCCCGTATAGGAAGTAACATCATCATCAAAGGGGCCGACACCGGAAGTGATGTCTTCTGAGGCACCAGAACCTTGCGGGATTTCCCGGGAAAGGTCTATAGGGAACCGAGAATGAAAGTCAGCTCACTCCACCGCCCCCTGGTCGGATGTTTTATTACAATTACTCAGGCCCTTTAGCTGCCTCCTACTCACACATGTGTGACAATATATAGACTAGCTGTACCCTGTGGCTGCGCCCACATAGTAATGAAACAGGACAAACTTTAAAAGTCAATAGACGTTGGCACTGTATCTGATCGTGTTCCCCCCATGGGGAGAAAAGCACATGGCCGTGATATCTCTGGCAATCAGCAGCTACTCTCTAAAACACACGGAGCTCTGATCTCTCTTTCTCTCAAAAATGTCAAACGTTACTCCTTAACAATCTGCAGATGATAATGTCTGCTGAACAAACAGGTATCGCTAGCTAAGCGGAGGCGAGGTGCACTGCAACACGTGGCGAGAGGTAGAGCGACTCAAACGGAGGCTGACGTGTGAGTGAGGAAGGCTCCGCCCCCCTGCTCTCGGCCCACAGCCCCTCTCTAGGATTTGCATAAATACTTTGGTACCGCAAGCGAACTCTGGTACTTAGCACAATGAGAGAAGTCACAAAATCAACCGGAAAGTTCAAGCAAATTCTAGAAAACTTCCCGATCTAAATCTGTTAAGTCATTCTCTCGTGAAAAGCGGACAGACAGACAGACAGACAGAACACGCTTGAACCACAAAATTTTTAAACTTACTTCTTAGTGAGCACCTATGGGCCAAGGGTGACCTACATTCCAAATTTCAAATCCCAAGTCCTCATGGTTCGGGAGCTTTTGTGATGAGTGAGTCAGGGGTGTTTGGCTTTTATATATATAGATTATGTATTTATTATATATATATATATATATATATATATATATATATATATATATATATATATATGAGGAGGACTTATGCCTCCCTCAGACCACGTGGGGGCGACCGCCCTGGTGGCTATGGGGACCACGGGTACAGAGCTTTGAAGCTCAACCCTGTAGGGGCCCGTGGTCACCTTTGGAGCCCTGGACCTCAGCACTTCCGCCACACCCGGAAGTGCTGGGGGAAGAGGATCGGGGACACCCGGAGTGCTTCCGAGTGTGCAGTCGGCACTTCTGCCACACTGGGGAGTGCCGGCAGAAGATTGTCAGGAGGCACCTGGAGCACATCCGGGTGATTATAAAAGGGGCCGCCTCCCTCCGTTCGGGGGCTGGAGTCGGGAGTGAAGGAAGGACAAGGTCTTGGAGGAGGTAAGGAGGCGGCCTGAAGAGAGTGAGGCATTTGATAGTTGGCCTGGCCTTTTGGGGACTTTGGGGTTGTGTGTGCACTTTATTGTAAATAGTTTGGCTAATAAACGTGTTGTGGGTGACTTAAACGTGTCCGCCTGTCTGTGTCCGGGCCAAGCTCCACTATATATATATATATATACAGTGGTGTGAAAAACTATTTGCCCCCTTCCTGATTTCTTATTCTTTTGCATGTTTGTCACACAAAATGTTTCTGATCATCAAACACATTTAACCATTAGTCAAATATAACACAAGTAAACACAAAATGCAGTTTGTAAATGGTGGTTTTTATTATTTAGGGAGAAAAAAAAATCCAAACCTACATGGCCCTGTGTGAAAAAGTAATTGCCCCCTGAACCTAATAACTGGTTGGGCCACCCTTAGCAGCAATAACTGCAATCAAGCGTTTGCGATAACTTGAATGAGTCTTTTAAAGCGCTCTGGAGGAATTTTGGCCCACTCATCTTTGCAAAATTGTTGTAATTCAGCTTTATTTGAGGGTTTTCTAGTATGAACCGCCTTTTTAAGGTCATGCCATAGCATCTCAATTGGATTCAGGTCAGGACTTTGACTAGGCCACTCCAAAGTCTTCATTTTGTTTTTCTTCTGCCATTCAGAGGTGGATTTGCTGGTGTGTTTTGGGTCATTGTCCTGTTGCAGCACCCAAGATCGCTTCAGCTTGAGTTGACGAACAGATGGCCGGACATTCTCCTTCAGGATTTTTTGGTAGACAGTAGAATTCATGGTTCCATCTATCACAGCAAGCCTTCCAGGTCCTGAAGCTGCAAAACAACCCCAGACCATCACACTACCACCACCATATTTTACTGTTGGTATGATGTTCTTTTTCTGAAATGCTGTGTTCCTTTTACGCCAGATGTAACGGGACATTTGCCTTCCAAAAAGTTCAACTTTTGGCTCATCAGTCCACAAGCTATTTTCCCAAAAGTCTTGGCAATCATTGAGATGTTTCTTAGCAAAATTGAGACGAGCCCTAATGTTCTTTTTGCTTAACAGTGGTTTGCGTCTTGGAAATCTGCCATGCAGGCCGTTTTTGCCCAGTCTCTTTCTTATGGTGGAGTCATGAACACTGACCTTAATTGAGGCAAGTGAGGCCTGCAGTTCTTTAGACGTTGTCCTGGGGTCTTTTGTGACCTCTCGGATGAGTCGTCTCTGCGCTCTTGGGGTAATTTTGGTCGGCCGGCCACTCCTGGGAAGGTTCACCACTGTTCCATGTTTTTGCCATTTGTGGATAATGGCTCTCACTGTGGTTCACTGGAGTCCCAAAGCTTTAGAAATGGCTTTATAACCTTTACCAGACTGATAGATCTCAATTACTTCTGTTCTCATTTGTTCCTGAATTTCTTTGGATCTTGGCATGATGTCTAGCTTTTGAGGTGCTTTTGGTCTACTTCTCTGTGTCAGGCAGCTCCTATTTAAGTGATTTCTTGATTGAAACAGGTGTGGCAGTAATCAGGCCTGGGGGTGGCTACGGAAATTGAACTCAGGTGTGATACACCACAGTTAGGTTATTTTTTTAATAAGGGGGCAATTACTTTTTCACACAGGGCCATGTAGGTTTGGATTTTTTTTCTCCCTAAATAATAAACACCATCATTTAAAAACTGCATTTTGTGTTTACTTTGTTATATTTGACTAATGGTTAAATGTGTTTGATGATCAGAAACATTTTGTGTGACAAACATGCAAAAGAATAAGAAATCAGGAAGGGGGCAAATATTTTTTCACACCACTGTATATATATATATATATATATATATATATATATATATATATATATATATATATATATATAATTAGAATTATATTCATTAACTAATAACGGTGAGTATTTTTATATTTATGCTATCTAGTAGTGATCTAAAGGAAGTGTTGAATTCTTAAGCTATAATAAAAATGGTGACTTATTATGTTCTTCTCACAAGAACACTGTTAACGTGTCTGCTACTGAGTGTCTCCTGCATCTTGAAAGTCTTCAATAAACACATTGCCATTGTCAGATCTGCATATTGTGTTGCTGTTGAACTAAAATTAATAAAGCCATATAGTAAGAGAGCAGCCCTTCAAAAATTGAGATATGATGTAATAATAGCAACGTATGTGTTGTAATTGTAAATAGGTTTAAATAGTTTGGTATGAATGCTGTTAAAACATTATGTAACAGTATTTCAAATCTCGCTATATATATATAAAATCTGTCTGTCTGTTTGCTTTTCACGAGAGAACTACTTAACAGATTTAGGTCGAGTTTTTTTTTTCTATAATTTGCTTGAACATTCCGGTTGATTTTGCGACTTCTCTCATTGCGCACACTATCATAGTTCGCTTGCGGCACCGATTTTTTTATGCAAATCCGAGAGAGGGACGCAGTGGGCCAAGGGGATTGGGGCAGGGCCCCCCTCACTCAAATGTCAGCCTCCGGGCGTTCCTTAAATCTGTTTAGCTAGCGAATGAGAGAACTACTTAACGGATTTAGATCAAGTTTTTTTTCTATAATTTGCTTGAACATTCCGGTTGATTTTGCGACTTCTCTCATCGCATTAAGAATCAAAGTTCGCTTGCAGGAGCGATCCATTCATGCTAATCCGAGACAGAGGCTGCGGGCTGAGGTGGGGGGGAGGAGCGTGACGTCAGGAGTGGGGAGCCGGGCAGGGCCCTCTTCACTGTCCTGTTTCACTACTACGCAGGCTAGGCCACAGGGGATAGCTAGTGTTTAATAAAAGTATTATTTTACCTATCAGTATGGTAGCAAATGATAGAGAAGGTCAAAGGTCAGGGAATTGAGAAGAAAATGACTTTCTAGAAGGGGACCATGTGCATTTAGAAATGACATGAAGGAATCGTTAAGTTAAGTTACAGGAGAGGGAGTTTGGTTATTTTTGTTCTGAAGTTTATTTTCATAAGTAGCCTACACTCAGGTCCTAATCTGGGATTGTCGTGTGGTTTGTGCAGCAACACGCATGCTCCCAACCTCCCCCTCTCTTTCCATTCCAAAGCAAAGCTAACTGATTTTCCAGCATGACCTTTGAATGGAGTGAGCGATGGTTCAGCCTCTTCCAAGATGCAACAAAAAATAATGCATGCAGACCTCCTCCTAGTGTGGCTCTGTAGCCCCCTGACTCACCAATGACACAGCTCAGACACAAGTCATCTTCAACCCCAAGTTCAGCCCATGCTTTGTTTTGGCACGTAAGCATTCTCTCCAGTTT
Source organism: Erpetoichthys calabaricus (assembly GCF_900747795.2). Classification (NCBI taxonomy): domain Eukaryota; kingdom Metazoa; phylum Chordata; class Cladistia; order Polypteriformes; family Polypteridae; genus Erpetoichthys; species Erpetoichthys calabaricus. The sequence goes on along the minus strand of NC_041408.2, from coordinate 11,504,879 downwards.
CTGAAGATGCACCAATGTAGCTTTGGACAAACATGAAAGAAATGATATACAGGTAATTAAGTCGTAAAACTCCCTGCTCAAATCTGCTTTCTAGTCCCAGCTTTCTGGACATGTCCCACTTTGGTTAACTCTCCCCACAGCCCCTCAATACATGGCCATTGTGAGATATTCTTATCAGTAACCACATTGCCTAAACTTTGGGGAGTTAGAATGGGTTATTTTTTATAAAGCTGTTTATTTCTTTTAAATATTTTAAATGACAATTTAGAAACAATTATCAAAATATTAAATATGAATCCACATTACAAACCCATCACAGGCAAAAACGTACACACGAGGGTTGAGAGAAGTCTTACTACTGTGTGAGCTCTGTGGAAAGAAAGGCACCATGGCCTTCAGGCTCCAACATGGCAAATCACCCAAGGGAGGTATGAGTAGCAAATATCTTGGAGCAGGAGATGGGTAAGAAACAGTAAATGCAAGGGGCATCGGCAACATTCATCCAGTTTATCAGAGTTTTAGACCATCTGCTCATGAAAGACCAAGAGCACCGTGCTTCAGGAAGTACGAGGGGGGACCTGTCAAGACAGCTGCAGTTTCCTCCACTTGTCCTCATATTACTAAGGCTGGATGTGGTCATCTGGTCAAAGCAGGCTGGGAAGATCCATTTCATTGATTTATCATACCCAAACAAACCATGGAAGGATGGGTGTGATAAAAACCTATGAAAGGAAAGCCACCAAGTACCAGGGGGAAAAAAGTTGTCAGGCCTGGCTATTCCAAGTCAAGGCAGGATGTGAGAGAATTCCATTCAGGCCTTTGGGATTTCAGGAAAGGAGATGAATATAGCAGCTGGCATAAAAGAGAGGAGAGGAGCTGATGTGCAGTGACTTGGCAACCATTACCAACCAGCGCCATTATAGGTAAGGGTCAAAACTCTCAAGCAATGATGGGCACTTTCTGATGACATCAGCTCCTCAAAAGAGTGCCTGAGGACTGGACTCCTTCTTTGTTGAGTGTTCTTGGTCCCTAAGACCACTCAACAAATCCCTTTTTGCGATAAAGTTAAAGGTCACGTGTACCTTGGTGTGGTTTATACTTCAGAAATAGTTTAGATAATGGGCGCCTCGCTTAACACCTCTAGGTAGCCACATACCGTGTATGCCAGCCTGATGTCCTTTCTGGCTTGGCCTGGCAACTTCCTGTATGTCACAATACAGCTGTGTGGCTTGTCCTCCTCTGTGCCAGCCTCTTACCGGCCCCAGTTGTGTCCACAAGCACCATAAGTGTTTGGTTTGCTGTCTTTTGCTTTGTGAAATGTAGTCACAGGCTAAAACTTTTAATCTCCTTTTAAATACAGCCAAAGAAATAGACTGCACGCAGAATACGTCATAAACGCACAGTATCCGGCAAAGTGAAACCCGTCGCTAAGCAGAAGATAAATAGAGGTCAAACTCCAAAAGAGTGACTCCATTTACAAGTGACACGGTGACAATGATCAATTGTGCGAGACACAATCATAAGCCTGGAGGTACAAATTCTGATGTCACTAGGCTGTCAGGATTTTGAAAGAGTTGTCTTTGAGCTAAATTGCACCATAACCCATCTTGCTACAGAAAAAAGTCTGAATTGAAATGTTAAATGATCAGTGAGTTGGAGCTTGAAGATTTTCTTTTTTGAAAAATGACTTTTTGATTTTATGCATTTCTTTTCATATATTGAGTTAATGATATGTGCTTATTACAGTCAATCACTTAATCAGTGTTTCAGTTATATAATACCAATTGCTAGTCCATGGCATAGATAGTTTAGACAAGTTGCCTGAGCACGGGTTCATTGAATTGGAATTATTTTGTCACCGATCTACACGCGTCACCATGACATGAGAACTCAATGCACGGCTTCATGGAAACGGAACTATCACTGATTTACGTGCATTGCCATGGCATGAGAACTCAATGCATGGGTTCATGGAAGTAGAATTATCTTATCTATGAGTTAGGCATGTCACCATAGCATGAGAGCTCAATCCATGGGTTCATGGAAGTAGAATTATCTTATCAATGAGCTAGGCATGTCACTGTGGCATGAGAGCTCAATGTATGGGTTTATGGAAGTAGAATTATCTTATCTATGAGTTAGGTATGTCACCATAGCATGAGAGCTCAATCCATGGGTTCATGGAAGTAGAATTATCTTATCAATGATTTACGTGCATTGCCATGGCATGAGAACTCAATGCATGGGTTCATGGAAGTAGAATTATCTTATCAATGATGTTAGGCATGTCACCATAGCATGAGAGTTCAATACATGGGTTCATGGAAGTAGAATTATCTTATCAATGAGCTAGGCACGTCACTGTGGCATGAGAGCTCAATGTATGGGTTTATGGAAGTAGAATTATCTTATCTATGAGTTAGGTATGTCACCATAGCATAAGAGCTCTATCCATGGGTTCATGGAAGTAAAATTATCTTATCAATGAGCTAGGCACGTCACTGTGGCATGAGAGCTCAATGTATGGGTTTATGGAAGTAGAATTATCTTATCACTGATTTACGTGCATTGCCATGGCATGAGAACTCAATGCATGGGTTCATAGAAGTCGAATTATCTTATCTATGAGTTAGGCACGTCACCATGGCATGAGAGCTCAATCCATATGTTCATAGAAGTCGAATTATCTAATAACTTATCTAGGAGTGTCCCCTTGGCGTGAGAGCTCAATTCACAGGTATATGGAAATAAAATTCTCTTATCACATAGCTTCATGCTCCATCATGGCTTGAGAGCTCAATACACGAGTTCAAGGAAAAAAAAAGATCTTATCACTAATCTAGGCACATCACCACGGCATGAGAGCTCATTGTTTGAGTTCATGAAAGTAGAATTATCTTATCTATAAGCTAGTCACGTTACCATGAACTCAATCCATGTGTTCATGGGAGTCGAATTATCTTATAATGTATCTAGGAGCATCACCATGGCATGAGAGCTCAATGCACAGGTTCATGGAAATTGAATTCTCATGTCACTGATCTAGAGCTCAGTGCATGGGTTTCTGGAAAATGAATTATCTTAACGCTGATACAGGCAGGTCAACATGACACAATAGCTCAATGTATGGGTTCATAGAAAATTAAAATGATCTTATTACTGATTTAGGCACTTCATCATGATATGAGAGCTCAGGTACACAGGTTCATGGATAACCTTATCTTATCACTGATTTAGGTGCATCACCATGGCACGAGAACTCAACACATGGATTCATGGAAGTAGAATCTTCTTATAACTTATCTTGGTGTGTCACCGTGGCTTGAGAGCTCAATGTATGGGTTCATGGGAGTAGAATTCTCTTATCATCGATTTATTAGTGTCGCCATGGCACAAGAGCTCAATGCACGGGGTTAATGGAAATAGAATTCTTTTATCTCTGATCTAGGTGCTTCATCATGGTGCAGGAGCTCAATGCACGGGTTCATGGAAATAAAATTCTCATATCACTGAGCTAGGTTCTTCACCATGGCTTGAGAGCTCAATGCACGAGTTTATGGAAAATGAATTATCTTATCGCTAATTTAGGCACATCACCTTGACACAAGAGCTCAATGTATGGATTCATAGAAACAGAATTATCTTATCAATGAGCTAACCACGTGACCGTGGCATGAGAGCTCAATCTATGTGATCATGGAAATTGAATTCTCATACCACTGATCTAGAGCTCAATGTATGGGTTCATGGAAAATGAATTATCTTATTACTGATCTAGGCACTTCATCATGGTGTGAGAGCTCAAGGCACAGGTTTCATGGATGTAGAATTATCTCATTACTGATCTAGGCACATCACCATGGCACGAGAGCTCAATCCAGGAGTTCATGGACGTACAATCATCTTATAACTTATTTAGGCACATCATCATGGCATGAGAGCTCAATACACAATTGGCCTATTCTGTTGTCAATTTATGTGATAGCCTAGAAGATGCCACCTTGTTGGGCCCATGTACAAAGCACTAGTCAGAGATAGGTGCTATACAGAGCTTATAAAAAGTATTCACCCCTTGGAAGTTTCCACATTTTCTTATTATACAACACTGAAACAGGCTGGATTTCATTTGGCTTTTTCGACACTGATCATTCACAGTGCCCAAATTTAACGTTTCTTCTCACTGCATTCACATTACAAACCTCATTGCTCAATTCCTATTGTTTGCTCTGATCTGATTTGCCTGTCACAATGGTTCACATTCGTAAGTACCAGTGGTCCATATCTAACTGTAACATGAATGCATCTGGCTTCTGAAATGGCACATCTGCGTCACCAACAAGACAAAACATCATATTTTTGAAACAAATCGTGGCATTAAAACCAAGAAAATGGAGGCGCTAGTAGCTAGAGTATGTGTCGCATTTTGAGCTGGAGGATGGCAAACAGATCATCTGCTGTATATGATTAGGTCGAGAAGGTGAAACTAATCTAGAAAGCTATCTTTTGCTGCTTTCGCAGCTATTTCTGGCACTGCTGCCACAGGAGACGTGTGGGTACGAGAACGGTGTGACGTGACTGTTGTCACATCTGTAGCTCTCCTCCATTGTTGCTTTGCAGCACTGCCATTTCTGGACGATGACATGCATATAGGCAAAAAAAAACCCACATAATTCCAATCTGGCTGTTCACATTTGTGTCACATGACCCAATCAGACATGTATCTCATCTTGGACCACCTATGAAAAAGTCTTAAGACTGATTTCTGTGTCCGCGTAGCCCTGTAAAACATCAGATTTGTGTCACTTTGGCCTGGTAATGTAAATGTAGTCTTAGTTGTCAGGATGGTAGATTCGTTAAAAGTTGTACGAAAGTGGTCTGCTGTTTTGTTAATTTGTTACTGAATATGCTAACTATAGCCTTTAATAATAAGATGGGTTAGAGATGATTATTATTAGCTGACGACAGTCCCTAAAAATCATCTTTCATTTGGTGCCATCCCTGAAGTAGTAGTGCCTGCAAGATTATAATTGGATTCTGCGTCTGCAGACATTTTTATGATATTTGTGACTCAACATATTCAGCATCTTAATGCGATAGAAGCTAACCATTATACCGAGCAATTTATGTTTCAATTAGCGGCAACACAGTAATGAAGGTACTTCTGCGGTATAAATGATACTTTTATGAGGATGGAAAAAAATGAAATATAATTTTAGATTCACCAGAGGTACAGTATATATACAGTGCATCCAGAAAGTATTCACAGCGCATCCCTTTTTCCACATTTTGTGATGTTACAGCCTTATTCCAAAATGGATTAAATTCATTTTTTTCCTCAGAATTCTACACACAACACCCCATAATGACAACGTGAAAAAAGCTTACTTGAGGTTTTTGCAAATTTATTAAAAATAAAAAAACTGAGAAATCCCATGTACATAAGTATTCACAGCCTTTGCCGTGAAGCTCAAAATTGAGCTCAGGTGCATCCTGTTTCCGCTGATCATCCTTGAGATGTTTCTGCAGCTTCATTGGAGTCCACCTGTGGTAAATTCAGTTGACTGGACCTGATTTGGAAAGGCACACACCTGTCTATAGAAGGTCCCACAGTTGACCGTTCATGTCAGAGCACAAACCAAGCATGAAGTCAAAGGAATTGTCTGTAGACCTCCGAGACAGGATTGTCTTGAGGCACAAATCTGGGGAAGGTTACAGAAAAATTTCTGCTGCTTTGAAGGTCCCAATGAGCACAGTGGCCTCCATCATCCGTAAGTGGAAGAAGTTCGAAACCACCAGGACTCTTCCTAGAGCTGGCCGGCCATCTAAACTGAGCGATTGGGGGAGAAGGGCCTTAGTCAGGGAGGTGACCAAAAACCCAATGGTCACTCTGTCAGAGCTCCAGAGGTCCTCTGTGGAGAGAGGAGAACCTTCCAGAAGGACAACCATCTCTGCAGCAATCCACCAATCAGGCCTGTATGGTAGAGTGGCCAGACGGAAGCCACTCCTTAGTAAAAGGCACATGGCAGCCCTCTTGGAGTTTACCAAAAGGCACCTGAAGGACTCTCAGACCATGAGAAAGAAAATTCTCTGGTCTGATGAGACAAAGATTGAACTCTTTGGTGTGAATGCCAGGTGTCACGTTTGGAGGAAACCAGGCACCGCTCATCACCAGGCCAATACCATCCCTACAGTGAAGCATGGTGGTGGCAGCATCATGCTCTGGGGATGTTTTTCAGCGGCAGGAACTGGGAGACTAGTCAGGATAAAGGGAAAGATGACTGCAGCAATGTACAGAGACATCCTGGATGAAAACCTGCACCAGAGCGCTCTTGACCTCAGACTGGGGCGACGGTTCATCTTTCAGCAGGACAACGACCCTAAGCACACAGCCAAGATATCAAAGGAGTGGCTTCAGGACAACTCTGTGAATGTCCTTGAGTGGCCCAGCCAGAGCCCAGACTTGAATCCGATTGAACATCTCTGGAGAGATCTTAAAATGGCTGTGCACCGACGCTTCCCATCCAACCTGATGGAGCTTGAGAGGTGCTGCAAAGAGGAATGGGCGAAACTGGCCAAGGATAGGTGTGCCAAGCTTGTGGCATCATATTCAAAAAGACTTGAGGCTGTAATTGCTGCCAAAGGTGCATCGACCAAGTATTGAGCAAAGGCTGTGAATACTTATGGACATGGGATTTCTCAGTTTTTTTATTTTTAATAAATTTGCAAAAACCTCAAGTGAACTTTTTTCACGTTGTCATTATGGGGTGTTGTGTGCAGAATTCTGAGGAAAAACATAAATTTAATCCATTTTGGAATAAGGCTGTAACATAACAAAATGTGGAAAAAGTGATGCGCTGGGAATACTTTCTGGATGCACTGTATATAAAAAAAATCTAACATAATTCCAACAAGTGGTTCATAGATAGTTTGCAACAAATGCAAATCAAATGAGCTAAAGTTCATTGTAAATGTACTCTCAACAGTTAAAATAATCATTTCCTGCATTACTCTTTCCTCGACTTTATCTTCCACATATATTTTTCTTACTCCGGTAGAGAATTTAGGTGCTTTGGATGACAACATTTTGTTGTTTTTTTTTTTTTGAATGGCAAAATGGCCCCAACACAGTGATGTAACATGAGAGTCATTACATACTACACTGTGGTGTCACTGGGGTGGCACGGTTACTTGTCTTTAGAGATCATTTTAAAACATTATAAAAAGGAGACTTAAAATGCGTTATAGACACGTGTAGCGTCGAGGATTGTTGCGAGCACAGAACAAGCAGGAGATGACTGAGAGATGAGAACAGAGTTATGAAATGGTTTTAATTAAAGATCAAGAGGCAGGGAGTCAGAAAATCAAGCTGACGTTGCTTGCAGTAATTCGAAATATGAGGAGTTAAGCAAAACTCAAAACGATCAGGGTCAGGAAAGACGTAGCGAGAGGTTCGAGAGCCAGAAAATATACGAATTCAATAAACTGAAACGTGAGACGAGAATCGGAGTCAAGTAACAAAACCAGAAGATCAAGACAATAGAACAAGGCACACACTTGGTTCTTTGTAAATAGATAGATAGATAGATAGATAGATAGATAGATACTTTATTAATCCCAATGGGAAATTCACATATACTACTAAATACTATAATATTCACATATAATACTAAATATACTACTACTAAACATTTTCTCCCCCACCATACGAGGTGGCAGTTTCCTTGTGTTAGGATCCCCACACGGACACCTGCAGGGTATTCTGGGAAATGTAGTTCTGTGAGGCAGCCATTTTTGGGGTCTTTAGGGGCCACTATGGGAGAGCTGAAGGGATTCACAGTTCCTACTTGTTGGGTCTTCCAATTGATCTGGAAATACTTCCACTGGGCTATGTCTTAACACTGGAAGGTCCAAAATAAAAGAGACCAGGTGAGTCGGGGTCGAGAAGAACAAAGCTCGCCTGGAGGAGTGGAAGGAGAAGAATTGTGTGGTTGATGTTGCTTCATATAAGTTACTTGCAGTGAATAAACCTTTTATTTATACTGGAACTGGTGTCTGTGAGGTTGTGGCAGAGGTTTGGGGGTTGCTGGAACACAAGATTTCATTTGAAATGGATGCATTTGTGTTTTTGTGCCCATCAATCTACAACCCATACTGACAGTGAAAATGTCTTTTCAGAAAAGTTTGCAAGTATACTACAAACCAAAAAATAAAGCCTCTCGTTCATGTAAGTCTTCAATACCTTAATTCAGTACTTTGTGGAAGCCAGTTTGGCGGCAAATCCAGTTTTGAGTCTTTATGGGTAAGTCTCCAAAAGCTTTGCATACCTGGGGCAGTTGATCCCGCTCTTCCTGGCAGATCCTCTCAAGCTCTGTGAGATTGGATGGGAAGCAACTGTTAACCCCCACTTATACACATGGAGGTTAAGTCTGGACCAGTCAAGGACACTCGGGGACTTGTCCTGAAGCCACACCAGGGTAGTCTTGGCTGTATGCGTCAGTAAAGGTTAAATGTCTGGAGCAGGACCTCCTCTGTATTTGGTTGGATTCATCCTTCCCCTCAGTTCTGACCAGTCTGTCAATAAAGTGTGCTGAAAGTTGTAGCAGTGCTACCCCTGGAAGGACTCCATTTCCCAGCAGCCCCAAAGGGGATTGTCCTCATTGAATATCTGAAAGGGGCGCAAGGGCTGCTGGGGACAAGAAGGGCCAGCAGGAAACTTGAAAAGGAGTCGGCGAAGCAGCAAGACAAGGTCGGTGTTTCTGTGTATCCCGTGTGTCCCGTCCAACGTAACCAAAGACATTAGTACCCTCGATTGTTTCTCGCAAGGATGAATGGCCTGCCTGTTGTGTGAATAGTGGTGGATTAGTCATCATGCATCTTCGGAGGGAGCACTCCCCCAAATCTTATCCTTACCGGTAGGACTGTTTAATTCATTTATTATGGAAGCTGTTCCCGGGATCGTCACCATCATATTTACTCCATACCATTTCAACCATTTCTGTTGCATTGGAACTGTGATGAGGACATTGTTGTGAGTGCTTATTATCGGGGTTGATTGTCGTGTTAATATTTGTGTCACCGAAGGGGAAGGAGAGGATTGTCTGATATTTGTGGTCGTTAATTGATTTTTCACTCCATGCATTTCACTCATTTGTTCGATTCGTGTCTCAATCTGTGAGTGTGTGTGGGTCGGGCCAAGGCTGGGTGCGTTTCTGGAATCCCCACCAAAAAAATAAATAAATCACCGTCCTATCGACAGAGTGAATCTGAGTGATACTAAGTCAAGGGGTCTCAATACTTTCAGAATCCATGGTATAATACAAGATAGACAGACAGACAGACAGACAGACAGACAGACAGACAGATAGATAGATAGATAGATAGATAGATAGATAGATAGATAGATAGATAGATAGATAGATAGATAGATAGATAGATAGATAGATAGATAGATAGATAGATAGATACTTTATTAATCCCAAGGGGAAATTCACATACTCCAGCAGCACCTTACTGATACAAAAAACAATATTAAATTAAAGATTGATAATAATGCAGGTAAAAACAGACAATAACTTTATATAATGTTAATGTTTAAGGGTGGGCAAAAATAGGTTCACAGTTGTTCGTATGGAAAAAGACATGCAGGTTATAATTATTTCGATAGCTTTATTAATTTTATTAACTCAAAAGAATGTCACAGTGGAACGGTGCACTTAGGTACAATCTCATAAGTGCTCAAATTGCCGGCCTGGTGTATTTACAAACCTAGCCCTACTTTTGCCCACCCCTGTATATGAAGGCCTATATAAGGGCCATAAGTTTCCAGTGGTCTATTTTTACTCCGTTGTTCATCACCTATGTGTGTGCATTTTGATCACAAAAAGACCTCTTTTTACACGATGGTGGATTTCCCGTGTTCATTCCAGGTTCAAGGATGGCTCAAGAGCACCTTACTTTCTCGATGTAACGTGTATGCGGAGTTTTCCGATTTCTGTAAAATTTCTTATCTTTATGGTGGCATACATTGTCACACACGTGCGAGTAGGAGGCAACTAAAGGGCCTTAGTAATTGTAATAAAACATCCGACCAGGGGGTGGCGGAGTACATTGACTGTCTTTCTCAGTTCCCTAGAGACCTTTCCTGCAAGGTTCCGGTGCCTCAGAAGACATCACTTCCGGTGTTGACCCCTTTGCAGACGTCACGTCCGGACCAGAAGACATCACTTCCTGTGTGGGGCCCTTTGTTGAGATCACTTCCAGTCCAGACGACATCACCTCCGGTGCCGGGGCCTTTGCTGACATCACTTCCGGTCCAGACAACATCACTTCCGATTCCGCCCCTTTTTGCTGATGTCACTTCCTTTAGGGGCCTTTAAAGCCTCCATCTTTGTCTCTGATAATCAGTTCTGTTTTGGACTCTGTTCTATGCACATCATGCTACTCACATGCAGCCGGGAAAACAATAAACAGGTGGCTGCCCCAAATCTTTATGATGTCTTTGACTCTTTATTGTCACACCATATTACTTTTGTTGTTGTAACAATTCTGCTTGTTTCAGTGCTGGTGATATAAATGACAAACTGGTTAATAAAAAAAATGTGATGTCCTTCTATTGATCTGGTGACTGTCACCGCTGAAAGAAAGCACTTGCTTCAGCCTCCAGTTTACAGTGACACATTATATTTGTAGTCCTGAATAATTCATACTAAAGTAAGTGTTAATTACATATTTATGATTTCGATTCCTATTAACTCCTATCTAATGATAGCTGGGGAAGGAGTGTGCATTAATGTATTAACCTTTAAATACCCATTTACAGCAGATCTCTTGCGAGTGCTTTCTCGCAGCCTATGTAAATATATATAGATATATAAATGTATACTGTATATATATATATATATATATATATATATATATATATATATATATATATATATTCAGAAATGTGATCATCCCTCTCTGGTAAAAGAGTTTCATCACAAATGAATATGCTTAGCTGAAATATCTATCATTATATACAATTTATTTTAAACTAATAAGCCATATTTCATAGTGAGTAATTGCTCACATGAAATGCCATCAATCAGTTCCTCGTACAGAATTCAGTACAAGAGCTGCAATCATCAGCCACTGAATAAATAATAAGGCACTTTTAAGAGCACACATAATAATCACCTAACAAAGTCTACTTCATTACAAGCACTTTGCCAATGTACAGAAAATAGATAAAACCTATAATGAAGTATTAATTACACAGATATAAATACAGAAGTGGGAGGGGGTGCCAGTTGTTCAGAAGGTTATCAGGCACAATGGCACTGGGCAGGGTGATGTTTCTTAGCAGACCGCCTCATACGACAGAGAGAAGCAGTGTGGCCCTAACACGGAGCTTCGGCTTGCCAGGGCTGGAGGACGTGGTCTCTAGAAGATCAAGGCGAGACCTCGTTGGCAGTGGCAGTAAAACGAACGGCACCCTCAGAGGAGTCTAGCAACCCTGCATATGGCCAAGAGAGCTCCATGCCACCAGGTGGCAGTGTGGTGCTCTGTTATGGTGTGAAATTTTGCATACAAGTTGATAAATATTTTGTATGTCGTTATTTGTAACTTAGGCAAAGCAAATGTAATATTAGTGTTACATTAGTGAGAAGCATTCATGTTTACCTCCTTAGGACTAAGTCAGGATAGTGAATTTGATGACAGTGTTGGGCGAAGTGACTGAAACAAGCTAATATTTCTCTGCTGGAGTCTCTCAGTTAACCCCCACAGGACAGTCAGACCGCCTAACTGCCAAGCTTTACCTTAACACCTGGTTTGGAGGGCAGGTGTAAGGGTATTCTGTCCCCCCATTGGTCTGAAGTATGAATGTTTGGAACTGGCTTGTATCAGAAGCCTTTAAGTACCATGATGTCCTATTGACTCTAGGGGTGGAACAGAAAATCTATAAATTTGCTCACTCCCTCACTCTCTCTCTTTTACCAAACTGATGCATGAACTGAAAAGGACAACACAATGAAGAGCACAGCTCGGCAGCCATATTGAAACAGGCATGCGGCCTGTTCTGAAAAAGCTGATCACCAATGATGCACTAACTAGAGACATTTTTAAGTAACTAACAAGTCTGTGTGCCACCTGAAACTACACATCACCATTTATCAGGTTGTATGGTTGCCAATATTTAAATTTACTTTGCATATTGTTATTCATCCATCCATCCATTTTCCAACCCGCAGAATCCGAACACAGGGTCACGGGGGTCTGCTGGAGCCAATCCCAGCCAACACAGGGCACAAGGCAGGGAACCAATCCCGGGCAGGGTGCCAACCCACTGCAGGACACACACAAACACACCCACACACCAAGCACACACTAGGGCCAATTTAGAATCACCAATCCACCTAATTATTTATGAATATTATCAATAATACATCATTTAACTGTAACTTAACTCCTGCTTGTCTTTTACTACACCTAATTTCCTGAGGTTATAGATGTAGAAGGGAAGGTGGGGAGAAGTTATATACTATAATACCTTAGAAACAGTGGCAAGTCTGTGAGATTTGAGGCATTCTGACAAAGGCTACATATTAATATGGATAGATGACTCAGGCGCCGCCGCGAGTGGAAGCCTTTCCAGCAGCTCCGTGTAGGATTTTATCTTTATAGGACTTTATCTGCTTCATCTTTTATCTTTCTACTTTTCTACACATGATATCCTATATGGTGTTCTACAAGGCCCTATCCTGGGTCCGCTGCTCTTCTCAATCTACATGCTTCCGTTAGGTCATATTATCTCAGGGCACAACGAGAGCTACCACAGCTATGCTGATGACACACAGCTGTAGATAGATAGATAGATAGATAGATAGATAGATAGATAGATACTTTATTAATCCCAAGGGGAAATTCACATACTCCAGCTGTATTTATCAATAGCACCTGATGACCCCGATTCCCTTGATTCACTAACACAATGTCTGACTTGTATTTCAGAATGGATGAATAGTAATTTTCTCAAGCTAAATAAAGAGAAAACTGAAATCTTAGTGATTGGCAATAATGGATACAATGAGGCTATTAGAAATAAACTGGATACATTAGGATTAAAAGTCAAGACGGAGGTAAAAATCTTAGGGGTAACTGTTGACTGTAATCTGAATTTTAAATCGCACATTAATCAGATCATTAGGACAGCATTTTTTCACTTAAGAAACATAGCAAAAGTTAGACCTCTTATATCATTGAAAGATGCTGAGAAATTAGTTCACGTGTTTGTTTTTAGTCGACTAGATTACTGTAAAGCAATCCTCCCAGGACTACCCAAAAAAGACATCAATCGTTTGCAACGAGTGCAGAATGCAGCTGCTAGAATCCTAACCAGGAAAAGAAAATCCGAGCACATTTCTCCAGTTTTGATGTCACTACACTGGTTACCTGTGTCATTCAGGATTGACTTTAAAATTGTGCTTATGGTTTATAAAGCCTTAAATAATCTCGCCCCATCTTATATATCGGAATGTCTGACATCTTATATTCCAAATCGTAACCTCAGATCCTCAAATGAGTGTCTCCTTAGAATTCCAAGAGCAAAACTTAAAAGAAGTGGTGAGGCGAGCGGCCTTCTGCTGTTGATGTGCGTAAAATCTGGAATAGCCTGCCAGTAGGAATTTGCCAGGCTAATACAGTGGAGCACTTTAAAAAACTGCTGAAAACACATTACTTTAACATGGCCTTCTCATAACTTCACTGTAATTTAAATCCTGATACTCTGTATATCCAATTCATTATAATAACTATTCATGGTGGCTCTAAAATCTGTACTAACCCCTACTCTCTCTTCTGTTTCCTTTTCCGGTGTCCTTTTGGTGGTGGCTTGCGCTACCACCATCTACTCAAAGTACCATGATGTTCCAACAGTGATGGATTACAAGCCAGAAGTCTGCATGACCATCATCATTAAGTCCTTCCATGAGAACCCTAAATACAAAGAGGACTGTTTCATTTATGTGAGGTAGAATGCCCAGAGGGGACTGGGTGGTCTTGTGGCCTGGAACCCCTGCAGATTTTATTTTTTTCTCCAGTCGTCTGGAGTTTTTTTTGTTTTTTCTGTGCCCCCTGGCCAAAAACCTTACTCTTTTTCTATGTTAGCTAATGTTGTCTTATTTTAATTTCTTATTTTGTCTTTTATTTTTCTTTTCTTTTCTTCATTATGTAAAGCACTTTGAGCTACTTTTTTGTATGAAAATGTGCTATATAAATAAATATTGTTGTTGTTGTTGTTCTCTATCTCTCTGATCACTCCTACTACTTTCTTTTATGTGAACTCGTTTTCGTTTCCTGGACACTTTTTACTACTTGGACATGGATTTTTACACGCCGAGACTCGTCTATTCAGGTAGTCAACTTTTAACGCTGAGAACAAAGGCCCGTGCCGGTGTGGTTCCCTATTTACCTGATGAGGTAAGAAGACCATATCGTGGCAGCAGAGCCGGTGCTAAGCTAAAGGCTAAGTGGCTAGCGAGGAAGTGGCGATACAAGCCTTCGGTGCCTTCTGTGATCCTGGGAAATGTGAACTCACTACCAAATAAAATTGACGAACTGGCTGCGCTGGTGACAAATGTCAGGACCTACAGAGAATGCAGTCTGTTGTGTTTTTGTGAAACGTGGCTAACAACTAGCATCCCAGATGCTAACGTGGAGCTACCCGGGTTTAGCACAGTTAGAGTGGACAGAGACGCAAATACGTGCGGGAAGCGGAAAGGAGGAGGACTCGTTCTCTATGGGAACACAAGGTGGTGCAACCCTGGACATGTAAACGTCAAAATCTCCACTTGCTGCAGGGACATCGAACTGTTGGCCGTAAGTCTGCGTCCCTATGACAGTACTTGCCCAGAGAGTTTGGACACATCATTGTTTTTATTGTTTACATCCCTCCTCGCGCGGATATGGAGATAGCAGGTGACATTATCCACTCTGCTGTTGCTAAACTACAAACACAGCACCCCAAGGTGTCTTGTGCTAATCTCTGGTGATTTTAACCATGTGATGCTGAACAAAACATTACCTGCTTTCTCCCAGTATTCTCCCAGAGGTCATTAAAGGCCTGGATGTTGGTTTTTATCCAGGATCCTCGCAAGCCCAGACACTCAGACTGACCTTGCCTAACACCCAGTCCATACAAGCATTGAACAGAGTAGAAGCAGAACACACCCCTGACGGACCCCAGAATCAACACTGGAAAACATAGAGGTCCTGCCTCCACTCTGCATATCACTCACAGTACCAGTGTACAGGCCGGCCATGATATCCAGCAACCTCGAGGGGATCCCGTGAACCCTCAGGATGTCCCACAGGGCAGCTTGATCAACTGAGTTGAAAGCTTTACGAAAATCGACAAAGGCTCCAAAGAAACTCTGCCGATATTCGCGTTTGCACCCCATGAGAACCCTCAGTGCCAGGATGCGGTTGATGGTCGACTTCTTAGGTGTAAAACCAGACTGGTAGGTGAGCAAGTGATTACAGATCCTATTGGGGACGACCCTAGCAAGGACCTTACCTGGCAACGAGAGCAGTGTTATCCCCCTGTAGGTTTCTGTAATCCAGGTAATCACCCTTCCTTTTCTAGATAGGGACGACAAGTCCCGTTTTCTAGTCAGTTGGGATGATGCCAGTCTCCCAAATGGAAGCAAAGATTGCTTGCAATGCCAGGAGGACAGCCTTACCACCTGCCTGGAGAAGTTCACCCCGGATACCACAGATCCCTGTAGCCTTTCCCCCTTCCTTCAGCCAGTTTCCCCACCTGTGCAATCTCAGCATGACTGGGAGGTTCTCAGCTAACTGGAGGATCAGCCTTCAAGAACCAGGGAACCCAGAGATATCCAACGTCCGAGCCAGAGGATCAGCTTTGAACAACTGCTCAAAGTAGTCAGCCCAGTGGGACACAACTGCAGTGTCATCCGTAAGGACCATTCCATAGGCTGTCCTGACTGCGACTCAGTCTCAGAAATCTCAGAACTGAGTGAAACGAGGATGGATTGTCTCTCACACCGCGGAAGGACATGATTCTGCTCTTTCTACCTTTGCCAGTCCCACTGAGATTTCTCATAAAGTGAGTTGGGCGGAAAGTCAAAACCCAGTTGTGAAGAGACAGCAGTAATGTTGATGAGCAAGCATGGCTGTGCTCTCAGAGAATGCTGCTCTCATCAGTTTTCTCCTGCTGTCAGCTACTCAAAATATAGACCTCAAATGAGGAAAAAAAACTCGGATTGGTTTTTAATTACTTATTATTATTTTTTTTACTATAATTTCATTTTGCTCGTTATTGCCTGATATAATTGAGATACCTTAAGCATTTGTACAGAGCTCAGTGCGCTTGTACTAAGAACATCTGTTAGAGCTTCTCCGACTGACACCTACATGAAAATGCTTTGTATTAAGGAGCGCTTCCAAGTCTCGCTCCCGGTGCATGTCGTACTTCTGTAAAACTCTATTAGCCCCTCTTTATTCGGCAGCATTTTCATTTGAACTCTGTTCCTTTTATAATTTGTTTTCTTGTGTATTGGAGGAGGGTGCGAAACTGGGCAGCATGTTTATACCAGCAAGGCAAAGTTCTGCATTTTGTTTTAGCACAGGGGTGTCGAACTCCGGTCCTGGAGGGCCGCAGTGACTACAGGTTTTCATTCTAACCATTAGTTAGTGATCAGTTCTTGCTGCTAATTAACTTCTTTTCCCTTTGTTTTAATTGACAGGACTCGGACCCCTTAGTTGTTTCTTTTTCCTTAATTAGCAGACAAACAATAATATGACACGAAACAAGCCAACACATGACCAGCTAACCTGTGCCCATCACACAATAGCTGAAAATAAAGAAAGGTGAAAGTCTCAGTAAAACAGAAAATCAACAGTTTTGGAAATGTCTGCTGTGGCAGAATGAAAGCAGCAACAAGCTATGGAATTAAATGACGGGTTTAATTAACAGCAAGAATCGGCATCTCATTAAGAAACTGGTTGGAGTGAAATTGGTTGGAGTTTGAATCCCCAGTTTAATTGGTCATCTGTTGGCTCGTTTCATGTCTCATACCTGTTTGGCTGTCATTTAATGAAGAAAAGAATCAATTCAGGGGACTGAAGCTTTAAAAACAGGGCTAAAGAAAGGAAGTTAATTAGCAGTGAAAATTGGTCAATTATTACGAAAAGGGTTAGAATGAAAACCTGTTGCCACTGCGGCCCTCCAGGGCTGGAGTTCGACACCCCTGTTTTAGCACAAGAGTTCATATTTTGGTGAAATTGTCTTTCTCAAAGTGTGCTGAAAGTTATGGGTGTCTACCTTCTTAATTGTTCCAATGAAAAATGACATCTGGTGTAAACAGCTAGGCATTTTTATCATTAACCAACCCGCTATATCCTAACACAGGGGTCTGCTGGAGCCAATCCCAGCCAGCACAAGGCGCAAGGCAGGAACAAATCCCAGGCAGGGCGCACACACACCCACACACCAAGCACACACTTAGGGAAAATTTTGGACCACCAATGCACCTAACCTGCATGTCTTTGGACTGTGGGAGGAAACCCACGCAGACATGGAAAGGTGCAGTGGTGGCTCTGAGGCTAGGGATCTGCACTGGCAATCGGAAGGTTGCAGGTTCAAATCCCGTAAATGCCAAAAGAGACTCTGCTCTGTTGGGCCCTTGAGCAAGGCCCTTAACCTGCAATTGCTTAGCGCTTTGAGTAGTGAGAAAAGCGCTATATAAATGCAAAGAATTACATGGGGAGAACATGCAAACTCCACGCAGGGAGGACCCGGGAAGCGAACCCAGGTCTCCTTACTGCGAGGTAGCAGCGCTACCACTGTGCCACGATGCTGCCCGGCTTTTTATTACCTAATTTAAAAGACATTAGTACCAAGTGTGGCGGGCGGCTGGGGGCGGTACCCAGCCGGGATGCCCGGAAGGACCGGGAGAGGGACTACACCTCCTCTGGACCATGAGAGGACAGCCGCCCTGGTTTGTATGTTGGCCACGGGAACAGAGCATGGAAGCTCAATCCTATAGGGGCCTGTGGTCACCACCAGGGGGCGCCCAGACACCTGAGAAGCCCTGGACGTCAGCACTTCCACCACACCCAGAGGTGCTGGCATAAAGGAAAACCAGGGACACCGGGTGCTCGTGCGGCACTTCCGCCACACCAGGAAGTACCGCAGGAATCTCGTCAGGAGGCACCTGGACTTAAAAGGGGCCGCCTCCCTCCACTCGTCAGCTGGAGTCGTGTGGAAGAGGACGGAGCTCGGAGGAGAAGAGTGGTGGCGGTGAAGGAACGCTCGATAGTGAAGAGGCCCGGAATGAGGGTGTGTGGTGCAGGGGCACTGGGTTGTGTGCACTCGTGTAAATATATTGAAATATGAATGAACGTGTTGTGGTGTTTGAACCATCGATGTCTGCCTGTCTGTGTTGAGGTTGATCACCACACCAGGTAAAGAAAAACAAAATTGCTTGCAGTGGAATCACAAAGTATTCAGACAAATTTGCCAATTACACGGGCTTCACCATGTGGTGCCCCAACTCTTTATTATTGCTCTTTGTTTTTCTTAATTATATATACATTTATACATATACATACACATATATATCTACTCTATACAGTAATCCCTCCTCCATCGCGGGGGTTGCGTTCCAGAGCCACCCGCGAAATAAGAAAATCCGCAAAGTAGAAACCATATGTTTATATGGTTATTTTTATATTGTCATGCTTGGGTCACAGATTTGCGCAGAAACACAGGAGGTTGTAGAGAGACAGGAGTGTTATTCAAACACTGCAAACAAACATTTGTCTCTTTTTCAAAAGTTTAAACTGTGCTCCATGACAAGACAGAGATGACAGTTCAGTCTCACAATTAAAAGAATGCAAACATATCTTCCTCTTCAAAGGAGTGCGCGTCAGGAGCGCAGACTGTCAGAAACAGAGAGGAAAGCAAACAAATCAATAGGGCTGTTTGGCTTTTAAGTATGCGAAGCACCGCGGCACAAAGCTGTTGAAGGCGGCAGCTCACACCCCCTCTGTCAGGAGCAGAGAGAGAGAGAGAGAGAGAGAGAGAGAAAAACAAAACAGTGAAAAATCAATACGTGCCCTTTGAGCTTTTAAGTATGCGAAGCACCGTGCAGCATGTCGCTTCAGGAAGCAGCTGCACACAGAAGGTAGCAACGTGAAGATAATCTTTCAGCATTTTTAGACGAGCGTCCGTATCGTCTAGGTGTGCGAACAGCCCCCCTGCTCACACCCCCTACGTCAGGATCAGAGAAAGTCAGCGCAAGAGAGAGACAGAAAAGTAAGTTGGGTAGCTTCTCAGCCATCTGCCAATAGCGTCCCTTGTATGAAATCAACTGGGCAGACCAACTAAGGAAGCATGTACCAGAAATTAAAAGACCCATTGTCTGCAGAAATCCACGAACCAGCAAAAAATCCGCGATATATATTTAAATATGCTTACATATAAAATCCGCGATGGAGTGAAGCCGCGAAAGGCGAAGCGTGATATAGCGAGGGATCACTGTATACTGTTTGTATATCTGGTTAATCAGTCCGCTGAGTGGCATCATGCCAAGTTGATCGAGTGCCTGTTTCTGACGTGAATTCAACAATTGTTCAGGTGACTTTGGTTATTTTCCTTTTCCTTGAGCCGCCATTGCAGATTTTCAAGGGACAATCCCATTTTTCAACATTGACCGACTTGTTCCTCAGTAATCAGTGCAACTACACGAACCGTGTTGTCCGCCAAAGAGTTTTTGACCAAAACCAATGTGGTTGTAGCTTCACACCCCCCCCACATTCCCCAGATCTCGCTCCCTGTGACTTCTTCTTGTTCCCGAAATGAAAAATTGAGACTGAAGAGAAGAGGAATGTGCTACTGTGGAAGAGGCTGTAGACAGGGTGACAAAGGAGGAGTACAGGAACGGGAGAAGCGCTGGGTCAAGTGGATTGCATTTTGAAAGAGGGAAGTGCTGTTAATTTCATTTCACTTTTCTTTTTTTTTTTTTTAACCATTCCATTAATTTTTTGGGTCCCCTCATACATTTAGTTATTCAGTGCAGATGTTATAGCGTTGGTGTAAAAATAGCATGCCTACGTCACTGTGCCAGGGACTCCGGCTTGATTGCTAGCTTGGTCAGAAGTCTGAGTAGGGGTGGCATGTCATCAGTATGTGTGCGTAAAATTGATTGGTATGAGTGAAGGTAGCTAACTGTGGAAGATTACCGGTCTTCTGACTAAATACTGGCAAATGAATCATTAATCACCCTCAAGTGCCAAAATAAATGTAGTCATACATGTACTGTGAAGTAAATTACATCCACGCACCTTCCGACCGAGAACACAGCTTGCGTCGCATTTAGACTTTATTACATCTTAAAGCTTTTAAATGTAATTTAATCACAAATGGCATTAGATGACCCCATAAACCTATAAAAGTCTTTGTTTCATATCTTTCGATAACTATTATGTATTTTGCATATTGAAACTTTATTATCAAAAATAAAAAGGGATTTTGCTTTAGAAAATGATTTCCGAAAGTTTTTAATTAAACGTCTCATGACTACTTTCCTTTTACAGAAAGTTGTATTGCATTTTAAGTTTATTGATAGGTTTAGCAAACTCATTTGCATATTCCGACCGTTTCAAATCGCCTCACACACCCCGGCGTCACATTTGGACCCAACAATCAGCCTAAGCTGTGTGTCATTGAAGTGCACATGCCTGAGTGGTGGTGGGGGGTTAAAGCCTTTTAAAGCCCACCTGCCTATGACAAATAAATGATGGTGCTGGGCAATGTACCCAGGGGTCTGCTATTGGTCTTTTTGCTTCTGTTGTTATGTTGCGCATGTCACCATTTATCTGAATTTGAACACCGGTGATGTAGTAAATTTTTTACAGTAGTGCATATGTAACATACTCTTATGTATTATATTTAAGACAAGTTGAAATCTAGCAATTAGTGTAGACTGTCTACTGGAATGTACTTTGTAATGCATGTAGTACTAAAATGTATAGAATCTCTTTCAAACTGATGGCGCCTCACATGCCTTTGTAGTAATAAAATCCATTTCATTCATCATTCAAACAGATGGCACAGCGCAAACTTCTGTAGTAATAAAATTAATTGCATTTGTCATTCCAACAGATGGCACAGCACAAACATTTGCAGTAATAAAATGCATTGCATTTGTCATTCCAACAGATGGTGCATCACAAACATTTGTAGTAATAAAATGCATTGCATTTGTCATTCCAACAGATGGTGCATCACAAACATGTGTAGTAATAAAATGCATTGCATTTGTCATTCCAACTGATGGCACAGCACAAACGTGTAGTAATAAAATGCATTGCATTTGTCATTCCAACTGATGGCGCAGCACAAGCATTTGTAGTAATAAAATGCATTGCATTTGTCATTCCAACAGATGGTGCATCACAAACTTGTGTAGTAATAAAATGCATTGCATTTGTCATTCCAACTGATGGCACAGCACAAACGTGTAGTAATAAAATGCGTTGCATTTGTCATTCCAACTGATGGCGCAGCACAAACATTTGTAGTAATAAAATGCATTGCATTTGTCATTCCAACTGATGGAGCAGCACGAACATTTGTAGTAATAAAATGAATTCCATTTGTCATTCTAACTGATGGCGCATCACAAACATTTGTATTAATAAAATTCATTGCATTCATCATTCAAGCAGATGGTACAGAGCAACCATTTGTAGTAATAACATTCATTGCATTTGCCATTCCAAGAGACGGCACTTCACAAATATTAGCACTGTTTTTTATGAATCCCATACCAAATGTCATATAATTGAGGCGTAGCAATCAGACAGCCATACAAACACTTGACCTCTAATTTAGATTATACAATCATATTCATTCACACACACACAGGATCACACACCTTTGAATTACTCTCAAGTCATTTTCTCTTTCCTCTACCAGTGAGGCTTTTTCATATCATATCTTTTGGCATCTATTGCAGCGCCTCCTTGTGACCCCGGTGCCCCTTTAGCTCTGAGGACTAAGTGGCATTAATGCAGCGGTGTCCCTGAGGCAGCTGTCCATCCACAATACTGTTATGATATTTACGTCAGTGTCAGGGAAATTGCTTTAGGGATTCTTCTCCGTCCCGCGATATCCTGTTGGGACATACTCCTTGTCTACCAAGCAATCCCTTACAATATAAACATTTATAGAGGAAAAAGTTCAAAGAAATAAGAGAAATGTCTGGCTCGAGAATGGAAATGTTCAGAAGCTGATCTGTGACAGGAGAAACCACCAGGGGGTGCATCTCCCCTTCAGTGGATACCTGAAGCCATTTAAGTTAAGATCCCAGGTTCTCACAGAGGAAAAATACTTTTTCAGCTTATGGCAGATGTACGCACATATCGTATGTATCATTAGGATTGTCTCCTACACAGAATCGCTGTTATAATTTGAGACCACCTTTCTCTCATAGCCCCCGGGACGCTCCGCATATTCATCATCCATCCAAGACATGTCAAGGAGAAATGATGTACCTCGCTGTGATGAGAGAGCCGGCCTTTTACTCCCTTGCCATGTTAAATCATCATTCACCGGTTTTCGTAGCTGCTGTTGTCGCACAGGCCCACCATCCCTCCATCACAACGGCTTCTCACAATACAAAGTGACAGTTTGGTATTGCGTTAGGCACATTTATAAATGAGTTTGTCATCTAATTAGCATGCCCATTTTCGCCCCTGTTCTCCCACCTCATTCATATTGCTCTTTCTCATGCACTTTTGGAGTGAGGAGCAATTATACCCTTGGCTCAAATTCCTTTCAGCTTATGATGACTATGGAGTGCCGCTCTGTGCCAAGAACTCTTTTCTTTATTGCGCCACTCGATGGAGTCCTATTTCCTTCACGTATTGTTACATTTTAATTAGGGCACAGCTTTGATTATATAGTATATTGCATTTTAACATCTGGAACGTCAATTAACTGAAGAGACTTCACCAGTTCCTTTCCTCATTGCACATCAGTGCTGCAATATGACATTGTGTTCCCTGACGTGAAATTATTATTTATTTATTTTTTTTTTTTTGTAAGATAGAGGTTGTTGCAGTGACTTTCTTGGCAGTGGCAGTTTTAGACAAGCTGGTCATCAAAGTCACATCATTTGCTATGTTTCTGTCATAACGACTACAGAATAGGAGTGGCTGGCAGTGAAGACTGTTGTTTAAAATATTTATTCAAGTGGAATATTGGGCAGACCTAGCGATATGCAAAATATGAGCCCACCATAGAAGTAGTAACAGGGCCGGCGTGTTAAATAATGCCACCTGAGGCAAGGTGCATCTGTGCTACCTGCCCCACATACACTTAATCCACATAGAACATGTATTACAACACAGGCTTTATAATACAATACTCCCATGATGCAGTGCATCCTGGGAACAATTCATAAACCATCTCATACCATTTGATCTTGAACAGAATCGCTGCAGGCTGGAAACTATCCCAGCAACCTTAGAACAATCTGGACGTGGACAGACCATTCAGCCCAAAAAAGCTCGCCAGTCCTATCCACTTAATTCTTCTAAAGTAACATCAAGTCGAGTGTTGAAAGGCCCTAAACTCCTGCTATCTAACACACTATTTGGTTGTCTGTCGTTCTTTGTGTAAAGAAAAACTTCCTAATGTTTGTGTGTGTTTTACCCTTAACAAGTTTCCAACTGTGTCCCCGTGTTCTCATTGAACTCAACCATCTCGATCCACTGGACTAATTCCCTTCATAATTTTAAACACTTCAGTCGGGTCACCTCTTGAACTGTAAAGGCTCAGCTCCTTTAATTATTTCTTCACCACCTGAGGCCACAGGTTCAACACGCCCTTGACCCTCTGCATTTACATTTACATTTTACATTTACATCATTTAGCAGACGCTCTTATCCAGAGCGACTTACAACAGTGTTTGTTGGTTTTTTTTCGCATACCCCTTGGGGTCAGAGCGCAGGGTCAGCCATTGTACAGCGCCCCCTGGAGCAATTACAGGTTAAGGGCCTTGCTCAAGGCACTGACGGGGATTCGAACCGGCAACCTTCGGGATACCAGCGCAGATCCTTAGCCTCAGAGCCACCACTCCGCCTCTGCAGTTTGCATATCAGGAGAAGGTGGGAGCGGAGGATGCTATCATCTATATGCTACGCCGATCCCTCTCCCACTTAGACAGAGGCAGTGGTGCTGTAAGAATTATGTTTCTGGACTTCTCTAGCGCCTTCAACACAATCCAACCTCTGCTCCTTAGGGACAAGCTGACAGAGATAACAGTAGATTCATACCTGGTGGCATGGATCGTGGACTATCTTACAGACAGACCTCAGTATGTGCGTGTCAGGAACTGCAGGTCTGACATTGTGTTCAGCAACACAGGAGCGCTGCAGGAGACTGTACTTTCTCCGGTCCTGTTCAGCCGATATACATCAGACTTCCAATACAACTCGGAGTCCTGCCACGTGCAAAAGTTCACTGACGACACTGCTATCGTGGGCTGCTATCGTGGGCTGCATCAGGAATGGGCTGGAGGATGAGTATAGGGACCTAATCAAGGACTTTGTTAAATGGTGCGACTCAAACCACCTACACCTGAACACCAGCAAAACCAAAGAGATGGTGGTGGATTTTAGGAGGCCCAGGCCCCTCATGGACCCCGTGATCATCAAAGGTGACTGTGTGCAGAGGGTGCAGACCTATAAATACCTGGGAGTGCAGCTGGATGATAAATTGGACTGGACTGCCAATACTGATGCTCTGTGCAAGAGAGGACAGAGCCGACTATACTTCCTTAGAAGGCTGGCGTCCTTCAACATCTGTAATAAGATGCTGCAGATGTTCTATCACACGGTTGTGGTGAGCGCCCTCTTCTACGCGGTGGTGTGCTGGGGAGGCAGCATAAAGAAGAAAGACGCCTCACACCTGGACAAACTGGTGAGGAAGGCAGGCTCTATTGTTGGCATGGAGCTGAACAGTTTGACATCTGTGGCAGAGCGACGGGCACTGAGCAGACTCCTGTCAATCATGGAGAATCCACTGCATCCACTGAACAGGATCATCTCCAGACAGAACAGCAGCTTTAGCGACAGACTGCTGTCACCGTCCTGCACCACTGACAGACTGAGGAGATCGTTCCTCCCCCAAACTATGCGACTCTTCAATTCCACCCGGGGGGGTAAACGTTAACATTATATAAAGTTATTGTCTGTTTTTTCACCTGCATTGCTATCACTCTTTAATTTAATATTATTTATTGTATCAGTATGCTGCTGCTGGAGAATGTGAATTTCCCATTGGGATTAATAAAGTATCTATCTATCTATCTATCTATCTATCTATCTATCTATCTATCTATCTATCTATCTATCTATCTATCTATCTATCTATCTATCATATAGTGCCTTTCATTTCTATCTATCTATCTATCTATCTATCTATCTATCTATCTATCTATCTATCTATCTATCTATCTATCTATCTATCTATCTATCTATCTATCTATCTATCTATTATATAGTGCCTTTCATTTTTCTATCTATCTATCTATCTATCTATCTATCTATCTATCTATCTATCTATCTATCTATCTATCTATCTATCTATCTATCATATAGTGCCTTTCATTTTTCTATCTATCTATCTATCTATCTATCTATCTATCTATCTATCTATCTATCTATCTATCTATCTATCATATAGTGCCTTTCATTTTTCTATCTATCTATCTATCTATCTATCTATCTATCTATCTATCTATCTATCTATCTATCTATCTATCTATCTATCTATCATATAGTGCCTTTCATTTCTATCTATCTATCTATCTATCTATCTATCTATCTATCTATCTATCTATCTATCTATCTATCTATCTATCTATCTATCTATCTATCTATCTGTCATAACTCGTTTAATGCTCTTTTGAGATTACTAATCACAAATGTAATAATATTTCTTGATATTTGATTCTTTATTGGTGCTTCTAGCCCTACAAGAGCCAATCCCAGAAGGTTAAAAGTGACAGTTTTCGAATATAAGCAGTTTTAGACCATTTCAAAGTCATTATGAATACAATGTTATTTTTGATTCTTTTCTAGCCCTGTGTGGACATCTATCAGGGGGTAAAAAATGGCAAATTTCTATTACTCTCGAGAGTACTTAGATGTTTGTAGCAGTCAGGTGCTAAAACGTGATTAAACGTTTCTTGATTGGAAGTGTAAAGTTTGGGCGAGGATACGTAACGTTTTGTTTGTCTTTTTCATTTTGTTGTGCATCTTAATAACAAGACGTTAGATGTGAAATAGACTGAATGCATCCAGAACTCATCTAGTGACCTGCATAATGAAGACAAAAGAAACAGGAGTTGGGACGCCGTAGTGATCCCCCTATAACTGGCAGTCCAAAATACAATTCGAAGAATACGTTTTGGCCTTTTCAGACTTGAGTCTCTGGTCAACTGACTCCAAGATGGCGGCAGAGCTGTTTTTCATGACAGAGGAGAGGAAGAGTGTGGGTTCAGTAGGTTGGAAACAGGAAGTGATGTCATTAGGGTCGCAACTGTCGATCAGTGCTCCTTCAGAGGAAGGAAGAGAAAAGACATTCGGCAACAGCTCCACCACCTGGTTGGGAGTGTAATTACCTTTAGATGAGCCATGAAGAGGTCTTCCAAGCCACACATGATAAAACTTTATTTATTTATTAGAGAGTTGTGTATCCTTTATTTTACATTTGTGGACAAAGGTGTTGGGTCCCCTTACAGCTTATTGAAAAAGTGCTGTCTGCTTTGTGAAAAGTGATGAAATGTAAAGCCTGTGAACACTAGGTGGCACTGTTGCCTCCTTTAAACCCAACAGACAGGGTAAAAGCACTAAGAAGATATTTATTAAAGATTTCTTCTTTCACAGTACCCTTCAAGCACCACAGCCACCAAGAGACAATTAAATAAACACAAAAACATTCACAAATCTCTCTTCCACACCTCCCAGCAAGCTTTGCCCACCTCCACCTGACTCTGGCTCACTTGCTGGGTCTTCAGCAGCAGTTCTTGACTCGGAAGTGCTTCTGTTCTTCCTCCCACGTGACTTGCCAGCACTTCCGGGTCCAAGTCTTTAATCAGCCCGGAAGTACTTCGGGCTTCCGTCTTCATGACTTCCTAGTACTTTCGGGCCATAAGGGAAGCACGACTCTCCAGGTCCTTTCACAGCTCCCCCCTGGCAGCACCCAACAGGGCTGAGAAACCCAACTCCAAGTCCCAGGATGCCCTGCGGGAATCCGGGGCACCGCTACATTCCAGGAGAGTTGCCATCTAGCATTTTGGGGGAGGCAGTGTCCACAAGTAGCTGCCTTCACCCATCCTTCCATTTCTGGGACGTCCCAGCAGGGCGTCTCTCAGAAGCCGTTGTCCCCAGTATACCTGCACGCCTTTGAGATGTCATCGAGTAAAGCAAATCAAGTGTTGCTTATTCTACAAAGATCTTCTAAAATGGCCTTGACACGTTTGTTGGTACCCAAAGAAGATATCCTGAATAACTGGATTCATTGATTTTTCAAACTCTCCGTTTTCCTTGAATTTGTATCACACACGTCCTCCAATCATGCAATCCATCATTCAGCCTCTTTAAATGGAGAAAAGAGGTCCCTCTACTGTTTGGTGTCACCATGTGTCCCACACTGAATGGGGACCAGAGAAAGCAAAGGAGAGAGTCGTCTGAGGAGATCAGAAAGAAAACAACAGGCAAGCATGTGAAAGGCAAAGGCTAGAAGACCACCATCTCCAAGCAACTTGATGTTCCTGTGACAATGGTTGTAAAGTTTATTAAGAAGTTTAAGATCCGTGGGTCTGTAGCCATCCTCCCTGGATGCGGCCGCAAGAGGAATATCAACCCCAGAAATAGACAGAAGGACAGTGAGAATGGCAGACAAAAAGCCAAAGACAATTTCCAAAGATATACAAGCAGAACTCCAAGGTCAAGGCCCATCAGCATCTGATCGCACCGTCTGTCACTTCTTGAGTGACAGTGGGCTCAATGGAAGAAGACCCAGAAGGACTTCATATAAAAAAGCCAGACTGGAATGTATATTGACATGCCCCAATGATTCTGGGAGAATGTCCTTTGGTCAGCTGAGACAACACTGGAGCTTGTTGGCAAGACACATCAGCTCAGAAAAATGAAGACTTCAAAGAGAAGAACACCATAGCTACTGTGAAACATGGAGGAGGCTCGGCTATGTTCTGGGGCTGCTTTGCTGCATCTGGCATGGGGTGCCTTGAGTGTGTGCAGGGAACAATGGAATCTCAAGACCACCAAGACATTCTGGAGTGAAACGCAAAGCCCACCCAGTGTCAGAAAGCTCCGTCTCAGTCACAGGTCATGGATCCTCCAATGGGATTAAAGAGCACCCAAGAATGGCTAAAAACCAAATGTTAGGCCTTCTAGCAGCTTTGATTTGAATCCTATGGAGCATCCTTGGAAAGAACTGAAATATGCTGTCTGGAGAAGACCCCCTGCGGGCCTGACCCTGTTTGAGCAGTTTGCTCGGGACGAGTGGGCCTGACGACCTGTGTGCAGGTGCAGAAGACTCATGGGGAGCTCTGGGAATCGCTTGTGTTCAAGGATTGCAAACACTAAATCAGGGGTCCCTAACTCCAGTCCTGGAGGGCCGCGGTGGCTGCAGGTTTTCATTCTAACCCTTTTCTTAATCAGTGCCCTGTTTTTGCTGCTAATTAACTCCTTTTCCATTCATTTTAATTGACTTGTTTTCGTTCCTCTGAATTCCTTAAACGGCACCCAAACAGAAACGAAATGTGCAGTGAGTGAGCCAACAGAAGACCAACTAAGTCAGGGCCTCCAACTCCAACCAATTTCACTCCAACCAGCTGCTTAATTAGGCACCAATTCTTGTTGTTAATTAAACTCGTTCTTTAATTTCATGGCTTGTTGCTGCTCTCATTGTGCAATAGCAGACATTTCTCAAATTGTTGATTTTCTCTTTTCTGTTAAAATGTTTTGTGGACCAGAGTAGATAATCATTCCTGAGACCCTCACCTTTCTTTATTCTCAGATATTGTATGATGCACACCAGTTGTTTTGGCTCATTCTGTATCTCATGATTGTTTGGCTGCTAATTAAGGAAAAAGAAACAATGAATGGGAGTCTTTAAGAGCAAGTTCAATCAAAAAGAATTCAAAAGAAGTTAATTAGCAGCATTCTAAAGGGTCAGAATGAACACCTGTAACCACTGGGGCCCTCCAGGACCAGAGCTGGGGACCCCCGCTCTAAATGTTGCACAACCAAATGTTAGGTTAAGAGTCCTGTCGTTTTTGCTCCACGCCATTTTCCTTTGTGTTATTATTTGTGTTATCCCTGCCTTAGCCTGATGTTACTCGATTCTGTTGACCTCCTTTGTAAGTCACTTTGGGTAAATAAACATAAATGTATTCGTAAGAATCAATTCAGAGGACTGAATCCTTAAAAACAAGGCTAATAAAATGAAGGGAAAAGGAGTTAATTAGCAGTGAAAACTGATAACTGATTAGGAAAAGGGTTAGAATGAAAACCTGCAGCCGCTGCGGTGCCCACCAGGCCTGAAGTTGGACATCCCTGCCTTAGACTGATGTTACTCGATTCTGTTGACCTCCTTTTGTAAGTCACATTGGGTAAATAAACATAAATGTATTCATAAGAATCCTTTCAGAGGGCTGAATTCTTCAAAAACAGGGCTATTAAAATGAATTCAAAAGAAGTTAAGTAGCAGCAAAAACAGGTCACTGATTAATTAAACAGTTAGAATGAAAACCTGCAGCCACTGGTGCCCTCCAGGACCGGAGTTGGGGACCCCTGCTCTAAATGTTGAGCAACCAAATGTTAGGTTAAGAGTCCTGTCGTTTTTGCTCCATGCCATTTTCCTTTGTGTTATTGTTTGAAAAGGAATCAAAACTCTAAAGCAAAGTCTGATTTTTTTTGTTGAATACGCAATAAAGCAGTGATGGGTGCCAATGATTTTTTCATTATCCGTTTCAAGTTATTTCTCAGACAGTAGTGGGTTCTTCTTTTTTCGTAGAAGGGTACCAACAGATTTGTCCGCTTTAAAAGTGGAATTTGTTCTGGAACTAAAATGAGAATGCTGTGCCAACATACAATACAATACAATACAATTTATTTTTGTATAGCCCAAAATCACTGCGGTGGGTTGACACCCTGCCCGGGATTGTTTCCTGCCTTGTGCCCTGTGTTGGCTGGGATTGGCTCCAGCAGTCCCCTGTGACCCTGTGTTCGGATTCAGCGGGTTGGAAAATGGATGGATAGCCCAAAATCACACAAGAATTGCCGCAATGGGCTTTAACAGGCCCTGCCTCTTGACAGCCCCCCAGCCTTGACTCTCTAAGAAGAAAAGGAAAAACTCCCAAAAAAAAATAATCTTGTAGGGAAAGAATGGAAGAAACCTTGGGAGAGGCAGTTCAAAGAGAGACCCCTTTCCAGGTAGGTTGGGTGTGCAGTGGGTGTCAGAACAAATCCTCAATACAGTATAAAAATAAAAAATTTAGAAGTATGTAGCGGAACTTAACAGTAGATGATGTCACTTAATATGATTTGGATTTGTTTAGAGTCCTGGAGACCTCAGCCATCAAGCTGCCTCCCCCTATTGGCCATTCCATGGCTGAAACAGCGCTGGGCCAGCCAATCCAATGAAAGGAGCCCTCTTTCCCATGATTCCTGCGATCCTCCATCAGAGATGACTTTACCTTAGGCAGGCAAAACATCTTGGCAGGTGGGCCGTGGTACCAAGTGCTACATTTGAGTACCGAGAAGAGAAACAGAATAGGTAAGGGTTAGTAACAAATTAAAACTCTCATGTTACTTATGTTTTAGTGCTAATGACTAACAACAGAGATGCAGTCTGTACAGTTAATCAGCAGCTCTAGTCAGGGTGTGCTAAACTGAAGTGGTGAGTCTTCAGTTGGGATTTGAAAGCTGAGACCGGAAGGGGCATCTCTTATAGTAGCAGGCAGACCACTCCACAGTTTAGGGGGGTCCTGTAGCTAAAAGCTCGACCTCCCACTGTTATTTTATTAATCCTTGGAATCATAAGCAGACCAGCATCTTGAGATCTTAATGTGCGCTCTGGTTTGTAAGTCATGATAAGTTCAGACAAGTAAGCCGGACCTCGACCATTTAATGCTTTAACATGAACCATTAAGTCTTATTTGGCCTTCTACAGCCAGCCTACCTGGAAAGGGGTCTCTGTTTGAATTGCCTTTCCCGAGGTTTCTTCCATTTTTTCCCTACTAGGGTTTTTTTGGGAGTTTTTTCTTGTCTTTTTAGAGAGTCTATCAAGAGGCAGGGCCTGTTAAAGCCCATTGCGGCACTTCTTGTGTGATTTTGGGCTATACGAAAAAATAAATTGTATTGTATTGTATTGTATTGTATGGAGGGATACAAATTGTGTAGCTTCGCTGCTATATCAGTGCTATCAAGTGTCCGGTGGATTTTAAACAAAGGATTTTCAGTTCCACTGGGACACGATTATCATTCAGATTTGTTTTGTTGTTATCATGTCTGGCCTGTAAATTACTTTAATGCACTTTAAGTGGTGCCACCGGTCTTTATAAGGCTAATCAGAGGGGCTCCTGCTGGTGCTGCCTCCTCCGAAGGTCTCTAGGTGGCTGTCTGCTCCAACACTTTTTCTTTACACAATCGACTCCTTATTGTCTTTTGTATATTTTGAAAATTACTCGTTAATTAGCCACTTAATGTCGATTTGTCTTGCAAGCTGTTCTCATTTTACTAATGGCAGCTTGTCTGAAACAAATTAGTAATGCCGTCTCATGCAATCTCACTGCATTAGTGTTGTGTCTAAAGTTTACAAAGTTAGACGACACAAAATAAATAAATGTGAGTACTGAATATGAACATCGGGAAAAAAAAAAGTTGTATATGTTGTATTTTTTTTTTCTCTTTTTAATTTTCTGGGTCTGCTAGTAACAGAAATTGCTTAGTTTCTGGTCACCGCTTCATCGTCACCAGTGCTGGTACCCTGAAGATTTTTCAGGAGGTTTCAAGTGGTGGCACTTTGAGGTCGGCTGTCTCACTGCTCCAGAGGATTGTGTTCACATCCCCTCCCAGGTCCCCTCTGTTCAAGTCCGGGGTTTTCCTTTGTCCCCCCCCCGGTACAAATGAGTGTTGTTTCCTGCCTTGCAGCCACTTCTGCTAAGATCTTACATTACTTTAGGATTAGATTAAGAGAGCTCAGTAAGTAGATGGTTGGATGGATGGATGTCCTCTTGAGGGTTAATAGCTTAAGCTTAACTTGTTATGCTTATTTTTATTTATCGATTGATTGGCTACATTATTGGTCATGTGATATAATCTGACAGGCCTTTAATGACCTCTTGGGCACGGCCATCAGCAGTGTGTCTGTCTGCAGAGAGAGTGTCAGCCTTGTCGAGAGGTTTACTTACCTCGGCAGTGACATTCATGACTCTGGTGACTCTTCCTATGAAGTCAGTAGACGGATTGGGAGAGCATGGGGGGTCATGAGGTCATGGAAAGGGGTGTGTGGCGCTCCTGATATCTCTGAAAAAGGACGAAGGTCCAAGTCTTTAGAGTTCTGTTGCTTCATGTCTGTGAGACATGGATGCTATCCAGTGACCTGAGAGGAAGATCGGACTCCTTCATGTGTGTCTCTTCGGAGAATTCTTGGGTACCGCTGGTTTGACTTTAGTAGTTCATGGAGTCCCGAATGAGGCACATGACCTGCATTGTGAGGGAATGGCAGTTACAGCACTACAGCCATGTGGCGCGGTTCCCTGAGGGTGATCTGGGACCCAAGTGACTGGACCAGGCCAAGGGGATGCCCAAATAATAGCTGGCTACAGCAGATAGAGGGTGGGACTGGACCACTTGTATGCCTGGGGGGGGTTGCCAGCTGTTTCGTCGTGTAGTGGGTGAGGAAACGCACTGTACCGGTGCATGCCCTCCAACATGACCTGACCTCAGGGAAGAGATGCAAAACCATTAGAGCGCAGACCACAAGACTGATGAACAGTTTCTGCCACAAAGCGATTACTACACTAAAGTCTGTAATGAAATCATGCACCCCATAGAAATAATTGTGAAATATCATATTCATCGTTGCTATTTATTTTTCTTAACTTGTGCAATATATTTAGAAAAATATTTCTTTTTTTTACTTTCTCATATATGAAGTACTGGAATCATCCAGAAATCCGATGTCGAGATTTTGATGAATCTCGACGTTTTAGACCAGCGTTTCTCAACCTTTAAGTATTTGCAACCTGAGTTTTCATAACAGTTTTAATCGCGCCCCCCCCCCCCCAGCGTTTTTTTGAAAGGAGCCCACTAACACCAATTAGTTCTTTTTTAATTAATGATATATCATAGATGCATATTTTATTATACCTACTTAACTTTTATCGACATTTATCTAACTCCATATTTATTTTTCTTGTATCAGAGTGTAGTTTAAGTTAATTTGTTTTGGTTTCAATAGATGTATTTTTCATATTTTCGATTCTTGTTTTCTTTTATTCAATCTTCGCACCCCCCCCCCACAACACCTTTTTGTTACTTTGCACCTCCCTAGGGGGGCCCACCCCACAGTTTGAGACCTCCCTGAGTCTGAAAATACCATTTTTTGGAATTATGTCTATGTGTGTAAAAACGATAACTTGAGTAAGCTTTCACTTAGGTCAACCAAGTTTTGCAAACAAGTATTAGGTACAAAACGTGGATTTCTATCAACTTTTCAGCTATTTCCTCTAACCTGAAGTGGTACTTTTTAATTCTTGGAGCTGCAGAGTCCAATTTATTTAACTTTACTTTAATAATAATTAATTGTTCAATATCTTATTAATTTGCTTTGATTTGTTGCTGATGGTTCTTTGGACCAGGCCAAGGGCGCCAGATAGAGAGTGGGACTGGACCGCGTGTCTGCCTGGGGTGTTGCCAGCTGTTACGTCATGTAGTGGGTGCGGCAACATGCTGTACCAGTGCAAGACCCCCAACCTGACCTGAGGGAAGAGATGCAAGTTCATTAGAGTGCGGACCACAAGACCGATGAACAGTTTCTGCCCCAAAGCGATTACTACACTAAAGTCTGTAATGAAATCACCCGCCCCATAGAAATAATTGTGAAATATCATATTCATCATTATTTATTTATTTATATTTCGTAACTTGTGCAATATATTTAGAAAAAAAATAATTTCTTTTTTACTTTCTCATATACAAAGCATTGGAATCATCCAGAAATTCGATGTCGAGATTTTTATGAATCTTGACGTTTTAGACCTCCTTGACTTTCTCGTATACGAAGTGTAGGGAAAGTATTGGAATCCTGCAAAAATTGCATTTCTAGATTTTGATGAATCTCAAACGTTTTAGACCTCCCTAAGTCCCAAAATACCATTTTTTGGAATTATGTCTGTGTGTGTAAACACGATAACTTGAGTACACTTTCACTTAGGTCAGGCAAGTATTAGGTACAAATAGGTAGATTTCTTTCAACTTTTCAGCTATTTCCGCTAACCTGAAGTGGTACTTTTTAATTCATGCAGCTGCAGAGTCCAATTTATTTAACTTTACTTTAATAATAATTAATTGTTCAATATCTTATTAATTTGCTTTGATTTGTTGTTGATGGTTCTTTGGACCAGGCCAAGGGCACCAGATAGAGGGTGGAACTGGACCGCATGTCTGCCACCCAGGATCCCGATGAGAGCAGCTGCACGCTCCCCAACCTCACCTAACCTGACCCGATATATTCTTGTTTTTTATGTTTTTGCTGCTGTATACATTTGAATTTCCCAATTGGATTGATAAAGTTTGATCTAATCTAATCTAATAAATTGTCCCCCCATTCCCTTTCAATTCTTGTGGGGTCTCCTCTCTTTCTCTCTCGTTGTTTTCACACCAGACGTCCTCTACGCCAGTGTGTACCATCAATAAAAAGCACTGCTCTATGAGAGGACTATTTGAAACATTTACTTAGCTTCCAAATACATGTTAATTTTCATTTTGGGATGCTCTCTTTGTATGAGTGAGCATTTTCTTGCCCAGCTGGTATTTATTTATTAAAACAATATATTTTGCACGGAAGCACTGCCCATTTAATATCTTAATACGTCTCCTGTGACACTCTGTATTATTAATAAAACCTAACTCTGACTTTGCCGGAGCTCTTCTCCGTAGTGGACTGCTGAATGCTTTATCATAGAGATGGCTTCTGCGTTCTTTAATCACCAAGGAATAACAAAAGCTGCGTCTCGAATATTAAATCTAAAATGTGAAGAATGATGGGACGCTGTAATGTATGCCACATATCAGTGCGCCGTGCCATTCATATACTGGACAGTCAAGGAGAAAAGCGACTCATATACAGATTTATTTTGCTACTCCGGGTGCTTTTATTGGTCATGATATGTGTGCTCTGCTTCATCCTTTTATTAGTTTTCAGCAGCTAAGTCAGCTCTTATGACTTGAGACAAAGGCGGCTTGTGATTTACCGTTGTTGCTATTGATAAATACCGCAAATGCAAACTAAAAAATAAATCTTTCTGCACAGTTTATTGTTCCTATTTAAATGTGATTACTTCATTCATAAATGCGTTCAATGAAGCAATATTTTTCAATACAAAGTATCATTTTGTTTTGTATTGTGGTTGTCTGAGGGAATGACAGGCTCAAACAAAAATACAATTTTGGGGTGCCCATCCAGCCCGTCCCAATTTACTTAACAGGCTGAACAGAAACAACGTTTAATGGTGTAAAAAAAATAAAGGAATCGAAAACTGTGGCCATCAGAATAATGGGTGTAATTATGGCTGGTTTTGTCTGCCGTCTAAAGACTGTGGAGCTCCTTTGCTCTTTGCCTTCTGGGCTGACAGGTTTTTATAGTCCAGGGACAGGAAGGGGCGGAGTTAGTTGCCCTCACTGGGTGGTTTTCGTGGAATGTGGAGGAAGGAAAATGACAAGACAGTTGGCGGCAGTGGCATCACATACTGGGGAAGAACTTGGAGAGAGACCCTCCGATGCGCATGTGTGACGGTGGAAAGAAAGATAAAAGGCAATACAGCGTGGTCATCGTGTGGAGTGCTGGGTGCAGTTTTAGTCTCCAGACTACAGAAAAAGACATAGCAGCGCTAGAAAAAGTCCAGAGATGAGCGACCAGGCTGATTGACAGCT
Organism: Erpetoichthys calabaricus; assembly: GCF_900747795.2. Classification (NCBI taxonomy): domain Eukaryota; kingdom Metazoa; phylum Chordata; class Cladistia; order Polypteriformes; family Polypteridae; genus Erpetoichthys; species Erpetoichthys calabaricus. Next base: position 11,468,618 of record NC_041408.2, on the reverse strand, counting down.
ACATGAGGAAAGATTAACAGAGCTGAGTCTTTACAGAGATGAAGAGGAGACCTGAGTGAAGTGTTTAAAATTATGAAGGGAATTAGTCCAGTGGATCGAGACGGTGACTTTAAAATGAGTTCATCAAGAACACAGGACACCGTTGGAGACTTGAGGGTAAATTTAATAGAATAATTTATTGTCACTATACACATGTACAATGAGATTAAAAGCTGCTCCTTCAGTGCAGACATATATGTAGAACACAACAAGTAAATAAATAAATAAAAAAATGGTGCAAATAGTTGCAAAAAGTTGCAAAAAAAGTTCTGCGATGCTATATACATATGGAAACAATCTATATATATAATTCACTAAGCTGACAGAACAAGCAAGACAACCATGGGAGACGCACGGCAAAGCCACGCCCGCCAACTCACAGAGACCCGCCCACCAATGCTAAGACCATGGGATACGATGACAACTCACAGAGCCACGCCCACCAACAACACAGAGCCCTGCCCACCAACAATTCACTAAGCAGCCGACCATGGCACACGCCCGACAACAATTTGAGCGAGAGCGAAAGCATTTGCCAAGAATGTTTTCATTAATCAAGAACAAAAGTCAGAGGTTTGAAAACGGTCACATATTGTCGTAGTTCCAACCATAAACGATGCCGACAGGCGATCCAGCGGTGTCATTCCCATTGACCCGCCGGGCGGCCAACCGGGTAACCAAAGTCTTTGGGTTCCAGGGGGGAGTATGGTTGCAAAGCTGAAACTTAAAGGAATAGATGGAAGGGCACCACCAGGTGTGGAGCCTTTCGCTTAATTTGACTCAACATGGGAAACCTCACCCAGCCCGGACATGAAGAGGATTGACAGATTGATAGCTCTTTCTCAATTCTGTGGGTGGTGGTGCATGGCCATTCTTAGTTGGTGGAGCGATTTGTCTGGTTAATTCAGAAAACAAACGAGACTCCCGCCTGCTAAATAGTTACGCGACCCAAGAGCGGTCTGCGTCCAACTTCTTAGAGGTACAAGTGGCTTTCAGCCACGTGAGATTGAGCATTAACAGGTCTGTGATGCCCTTGGATGTTCGGTACTGCACGCGCGCTACACTAAATGGAATAACGTGAGTCTACCCGGCGCCGAGAGATGTGGGTAAGCCGTTGAACCCCATTCGTGATGGAGACCGGGGCTTGCAATTGTTCCCAGTAAGTGCGGGTCATATGCTCGCACTGATTACGTCCCTGCCCTTTGTACCCCCCACGCTACTACCATGGTTGGGTGACTTGGTGGATTATATATAGAAAAGCAGCCGGAACTGCAAAGCACAATGATAAGTCAATGTGGCTCACAGGTGCATGTGGACTGTAGCACAGACATAAGCGACTGAGGCGATGTTTGGAAAATGAACAGTCAACGTGACTCACAGGTGCATGTGGACTGTACACAGACGAAAGTGACTCAGGTGAGGAGTTGGGGGCGGGCACATGAGCAGGCAGTGTGTACTGAACGATGATTGTATGTTGGTTCATAGTGTGCATTGTTGCAACGTTACTTTTCTTGGTGGTTTATTAAATTACAGATTTTTCAAATGTTCATTTTTTTCCCTGTGCTTAAAAATCATTAAAAAAGCGGCGTGATTATGCGGTGTATGCTATGCCGCGGATTGGCTAGTAATAACTATTCCACTACTGGGTTATTGCACATTATTTAAATACTGGAAAGAATAAATAACTATTGCCTTATTGGGTTATTGCACATAATTTAAATATTGCACAATAATGATGATCATGTGCAATGAGTAGTGGATGTTGGATCCTGAGAGTAATGATATTGTACAGTATACAGATATTACACAGTTATTATCAGTACCATTTAGATATTGGATATTGCACAGTTGATGGACAGAAGGAAGTCCAGGGGTTGGGGGGTTAGACTGTGTAGTCAGTGCATGTGTGAGTTTAGAATGGTTATGGCTTTTGGGAAAAAAATGTTCTTGAGTCTGTTTGTCCTTGTTGTGATGCCCCTGAAGGCAGCAGGTCAAACAGATCAGAGCCAGAGTGGCAGCTGTCCTTGATGATGTTTTTTGCTCTACTGAGACAACAGGAGGTGTAATGTCCATCAGGGAGGGGAGAGGGCAGTCAATGATCTTCTGTGCTGCCTTTACTACTCTCTGAAGCCTTTCCATGTCTGCCATGGTGCAGCTACCATACAATACAATACAATACAGTTTATTTTTGTATAGCCCAAAATCACACAGGAAGTGCCACAATGGGCTTTAACAGGCCCTGCCTCTTGACAGCCCCCCAGCCTTGACTCTCTAAGAAGACAAGGAAAAACTCCCAAAAACAAACCCTAATAGGGAAAAAATGGAAGAAACCTCGGGAAAGGCAGTTCAAAGAGAGACCCCTTTCCAGGTAGGTTGGGCGTGCAGTGGGTGTCAAAAGAAGGGGGTCAATACAATACAATGCAGTTCACAGAACAGAACAATTTCTCAATATAGAAAGAAATAAAAAATATAAATTTTAGAAGTACAGAGCAGAATTTAACAATAGATGATATATCCCATAATAAGATTTGGATTTGTGTAGAGTCCTGGAGACCTCATCCTTCAAGCTGCCTCCCCCATTTGGCCATTCCACAGCTGAAACAGTGCTGGGCCAGCCATCCGATTAAAAGGACCCCTCTACCCCACGATTCCTGCGATCCTCCATCTGGGATGACTTTTCCTTAGGCAGGCAAAACAACTTGGCAGGTGGGCCGTGGCACCAAGTGCCACATTTGAGTACCGAGAAGAAAAACAGAATAAGTGAGGGTTAGTATACAATTATAACTGTCATGTTACTTATGTTTAAGTGCTAATGACTAACAACAGAGATGCAGTCTGTACAGTTAATCAGCAGCTCTAGTCAGGATATGCTAAACTGAAGTAGTGAGTCTTCAGCTGGGATTTAAAAGCTGAGACTGAAGGAGCATCTCTTATAGTAGCAGGCAGACCATTCCACAGTTTAGGGGCCCTGTAACTAAAAGCTCGACCTCCCACTGTTATTTTATTAATCCTTGGAATCATAAGCAGACCGGCATCTTGAGATCTTAATGTGCGCTCAGGTTTGTAAGTCATGATAAGTTCAGACAAGTAAGCCGGACCTCGACCACTTAATGCTTTGTATGTTAAAAGAAGGATTTTGAAATCTGCCCTAAACTTAACTGGGAGCCAGTGTAAGGATTTAAGAACTGGAGTTATGTGTTCGTATTTTCTTGTTCTTGTAATAATTCTCGCAGCAGCATTTTGGATTAACTGGAGGCTGTATAAAGAACAGTTTGAACATCCAATGAACACAGCATTGCAGTAGTCAATCCTACTAGAGATAAATGCATGAATTAGTTTCTCAGAATCCTGTTTATTTAAAAAGCGCCTTAATTTCCTAACATTTTTAAGATGTAAGAAACATGTTTTGGACAACTTTGTAATATGTGCTTTAAATGACATGCTAGAGTCAAAGATAACTCCTAGATTGCGGGCTGATTCAGTAAAATTATTTGGGATTCCAACTGAGTTAAATGATGACAAAATATTGTTGTGATCAGCATCATTCCCTCCAACAATTAACATCTCTGTTTTATCTGTATTTAAAGACATGTAGTTCTCATTCATCCACTCCTTTAATTCGCTAACACAACTAATTAAAGACCACATTGGAGAAACTTCATTTGATTTAAATGAAAGGTATAACTGGGTGTCATCTGCATACGAGTGAAAATTAACATTATGTTTCCTAATGAGAGATCCCAGTGGAAGCATGTACAGTGAAAACAGTAAAGGTCCCAGTACTGAGCCCTGCGGGACACCATATTGAACTTCTGTGTATAATGATGGAGTACTGTCAGCACATTTCTGTACATATTGGAATCGATTTGATAAATAAGAACTAAACCAAGCGAGCACAGTGCCTGTAAGCCCAACATCATTTTCTAGCCCTTTCTAACCATACCATACTGTGATACAGTATGTCAGCAGGCTCTCGACAGACAAGCGGTAGAAGGTCAGTAGCAGGTTGGAGTTCAGGTTATTCTTTCTGAGGACCTTCAAGAAGTGTAGCCACTGCTGAGCCTTCTTGATGACTGCTTTGATGTTGTCAGTCCAGGAGATGTCAGCGGAGACATGGACCCCAAGAAACCGTAAGGTATGGACCCTCTCCACACACTCGCCGTTGATGTAAAGGGGGGCTATGTCGGTGCTGTGCCTCCTGAAGTCGGCAATGATCTCCTTGATTTTCCTGGTGTTCAGAGCCAGATTGTTCTTTGAACACCAGGCTGCCAACTTCAGGACCTCCTCTCTAGCACAAATATTAGGAAGTTTTTCTTTACACAGAGAACCACAAACTCTTGGAATAAACGATCAAGTAGTGTGGTAGACTGTAAGACTTTAGGGACTTTCAAAATTCGACTTGATGGCTTTTGAGAAGAACCAAGTGGCTGGGACTGGTGGGCTTTGTTGGGCTGAATGACCTGTTGTCGTCAGGATTGTTCAAACATTTTAAGATTTTTCTTTTGAAAGTTAACATGTTCTTTTATTAAGGCATACATACATGTCTGATTGGTCCCCTGTAAAAGCATACATGAGTGTGCCCTGTGATGAACTGGCATTCCACAGAGCGTCAGCTCCCAATTTGTGCCCAAATTCTTATATTAACAGGTGGATACTATCATTAGGGGCTGGTTGAAGTGGCTCCCCACTCACTATGAAAAGCACTTTGAGTATTGAGAAAAGTGCCGTATAAATCTAAAGAATTAGTAGTAGTAGTAGTAGTGGGATATCAAATCAAAAGAAAACACATTTTTCCAGATGTTTTGCTTGTAGAAGTGCTACCGTGGGAAGAACTTCACTTCCCAGCAGCCCAAGGGGGTTACCCGCATATCATGATGGGAGCGGAAGAGGCCAGCGGGAAAGTTGAAAAGAGAGGCCTAACGGAGTAACAGGAGATCAGTGTTTTGTGTATCCTTTCCAACATGTCATCTAAAAAGTCAATTGTACCCCTGGATCGTGTCACGTTAAATAAATGAACCGTCTCGTGCCTGCCTGTCGTGTGTAGTGGTGGATTAATCGTTGTGTGTCTTCAAAAGGAGCCCTCCTGCAAATCTCACCCCTCGCCGCTCAGGACTATTGGTAGGATTGTTTCGCTTATTCTCGGGCTTCTCATCTTCACACCATACTATTTCACCTGCTATTGGACTGTATTAGGTGACATTGTGTTTATTGTTGTGGTTTGTTTGTGTTTATTGTACATGGTGCGCACAAAGTCCGTATACCCCTATCTTTAGGAGCATTTACAGGAATAACCATGACAATTTGGTTCCTGTGGGCATCAGCCCAAGTCTTCCCGGTATTTCGAGGTGTGTTTCCGACATCCTGTCTGATGCTGCCACCTGCTGCCGCTCAAGAAATCACAACAACGTGGCGGTTGTTCCAAGACAAAGCGATGGGTGACACAAGTCAGGAAGCTTGTGATCTGATGCTGCACCAATTTCCAACAAATGCTGAGAAGGAAAAGGTTATGTTCTCTGACGAGTGCGTGATTTATCGCAGCTCCCGCAATTGAAACGTGTTTTTCTGGGGAAAAGAAAATCCACATTTCTTTGAAGAAATTGAGCATAGCCCACCACACGTGATGATCTGGGCCGGAATGAGAGCACAGCATTTGTTTGGCCCTTATTTTTTTGATGGTTCTGTTAACCAAATCAGTTATCTGGAAATGCTGAATGGCTGGCTCATCCCGCAACTGAGAAACCAGGGCGTCCTTGACAGTGTTTGGGCACATGCCCATTTCGCAATCACCATGCGTGATCGCCTCAACGATGTTTTTGGGAATCGTTGGATCGGACGAGGATCAAACAACAATCCTGCTCCTCTTCCGTGGCCTCCGAGAAGCCCTGATCTCACAACTCCTGATAATGCACTCTGGGGGTTTATCAAAGAAGAAAGCGCCGTTATTCATCGAACGATGAACTGAAACATGCGGTTCGCGCAGCGTTCCAGAAAGTCACCCTGCAAATGTTGCAGAACATGAGCAGGAGAACCTGGAGGCGCATTCGGCTATGCAGACATCATGGAGGGACCCATGCAGATGTTTTGGATTCCTAAGAGGTAACCTTTAGCTTTCAAAATCCTCCCAAAGATAGGGGTATACGGACTTTGTGTGCACCCTGTACATCGTCGTAAGGGGACTGGGGTGGGCTTATTTAGCGTATAGTTATATTTAGTTTTTTAGTGTTTAATACATTCTTTAATTGTTTTATTACCTGCTGTTTTTTGTCTCTGCTAGTGAGTGTGTGCAGGTCGGGCCAAGGCTGGGTGTCGTCAGTGAACTTTTGCACGTGGCAGGATTCCAAGTTGTATTGGAAGTCCGATGTATATAGGCTGAACAGGACTGGAGAAAGTACAGTCCCCTGTGGCGCTCCTGTGTTGCTGACCACAATGTCAAACCTGCAGCTCCCAAGACGCACATACTGAGATAGGAAAATAAAAAGGTGATTCTTGTGATTAGCAGCCCCAAATCAATTAGATTCATTTAAATGTGTCTTCATTGACCAGTGCCATCAGTCCATCAATGTCACCCCTTTATCCACTAACCCCTGTGGCGGATGTCCGGGGGCCATGCCCGGTCGGGTCACCCCTTCTGTACATGATCTGGGGGAACAACCATGGGCACCATGACATCTTCCCCGGAACGCTTGGTGGCAATCCCCCTGGGTTGCATCGGGGCCACAGGTATGGAATTTCGGGGACTCAGCCCTGTTGGGCTCTGTGGCCACCATCAGGGGGAGCTGCACGGCCTCCTGAGCCCATATGGGGTGGTTCTTCTGCAGCCGGATGCAGGTCATCAAACACCTGGAGTGCTTCCAGGTGGGCTATAAAGGGAGCCAGCAGCCACCACTCGGGGAGCCAGAGTCGGGAGGAAGAGGAATAACGCTGCCTGGGAGGAGTGGAGGACCACGGAGAGAGACGAAGGGGTTTATTTTGTGTGGTTTGTGCTTAGTGCTTGGGACTGTGTTGTGCCTGAGGGACATGGGGAAGATGTGGCCCCCAGGTGAAGAAAAATAAAAAGTTCATTTATTTTATGTGTGCCTCCGGTGTCAGTCTGTGTTGGGTCGGCGTTCATATAGCGCCCTTTATCCACTAACCCCTCACAGGACCGATTCACCTTACCATGCCATACTATACCATTCTATTGAATCCATTTTAGGGCCACGTGGGGCAGATCTCAGCAACAGTGGGCAGGAAACAACCCTGAATAGACCACCAGTTCCTTCTAAGAGTCCACTCGCACACTCACACAGCGGCCATTTTTGAATCGCTCACCACCATGAAACGGAAGAACAAACGAGGGAGATATGTAAAGGAAAGAAAAAAAGAAAATCAAAGACAACGACCAGGCGTGAGATCTGAGGCAGCAGCACTAAGTGCTGTGCCGTCATGCTGCTCACTACTAAAAAGTCTCTACAAATAAAACTTGACAGTTTATTAGACGAATGAGAACACTGGGAAGCTATGTAATGTAATTACAGACCGAAACAACAGGGGCATAATGAGAATATAAAACAAGCTGAATGTATTCATTTACTTAAACTAATTTACGAAGACTGTCAGTAAATCATAAGCCTTATAAAATACATACTTGCCGAATGGGTTAGTAAAGACATAATTATATACTTATTGAATGTATCTGGGAGCCATTTCAATAGCATTTTCATTATCTATTAATGGATCCATGACTCCAGATTGATGTTTACCATAAATAGATCATTCTCGACTTGCTGTCTTTTGTTGAACAATGGTAAATTATGCATGATTCCCACGACTTACACAAAACCCGCTCCCCGGCGTGATTAAAAGTAAATTATTTGGGTAATACTTCAAATCGGCAGCCACAGTTTCTTACTTTTTCTTGGTCTAATGCACAAGAGCATTTTGTTCTTGCCCTCTGCTGCTCTACTATGAAGCTGTTTTGTCGCAGGCATAAAACTGACAAATGGATGCTAACAAATGTAGTAAATGCAATGTCCTGAATGGTCGTTTTTATGTTATATAAATAATGCATTAACGCTTACATGAACATGCAGCCACTTTCATTTGTAAAATGTATTTTATTTCGAGAGGTGGTATGTTAGTCACAAATGAATGCACAATTAAACAACTGAATATTAAAGCGCATCAGAACCAATATTTTAACCTTCATGCATAAAGGCATTTTAATAATAACAGCTGTGAACGTGTGTTTGAATAATCAGTAAAGTTTCAGTTTGCATTAACTTTGAATATTTGTACAATGTCAGCCGGAGGGGAGAGAATGTCTTTGTTGCGCCATCTATCCACTTCTTGTCCTTTTATTGTCATGCAAGGCAGTACACTGTAAACCATAAAGCTGCTGGTTTGGACTGCAAAATCCTAAGAGAATGAATGAGCGAATGAACTGGCGTGATTCCACGATCAGGCCACACCTCTGAACACACCCACAGCCACACCTCTGAACACACCCCCTGCATGCAGTCTGTTCCTGGCCACACCCTCTCGAATTTAGTGACATAGCAACTGCACTGAATCATCAGTCACTTGAAGCTTCTGACCGTTAGCCAACACCCAATCATTTCAAATCTTTTTAGGTTTTTTCACCGTAATTGTGCAAGCCCACGTCTGGCTGTTCGCATGAAAAAAGCTCAGCCGCCCCAGTGGACCAATTTTGTTGAAATGTGGCATGCTTATTCCTCAAAGAATTTTGTTGAGACACTTTAATTTTCGTTGAGATATCTCAAACAGACTAATTTAATTTTTAATTTTTTATTTGCACTTCATGCTGTTACACTGTGGGCTCTGAGCTTCACAATTTCGTCTATCTGTATACTTGAGATGATAATAAAGTTCGCTTTGACTTTGACTGTACACAGTTTGAAAATATCAAAATCTCCCATTGTAAAGCATTGGCCAATTTCGGTGACTTCAGATATGTATCAATTTTATGTTGACAGCAGTTACACCAACTTACATATTTTGTAGGTTTTCCCCTCTGATAGATGCTACTGACTGCAAACAGACCCCCAGTACAAGGTAATGAAGCACCAGCATACTGCGTACACAGGTAGGAAGTCTCTGTCACTGGCGCGGGACACTGCTGGAGCACAAACCGAAGAGAACAAGCACCTTGGTCCTCCTGATGCTTTAACACATAACAGGTTAAAGTTAAATGATCTTCCTAACTGTAAAAGTATAAAATTCAAGCAAGTAAAACAAAACATTATCTCTTTAATATATATCTCTCCTGCGGTGGGCTGGCGCCCTGCCCGGGGTTTGTTTCCTGCCTTGCACCCTTTGCTGGCTGGGATTGGCCCCAGCAGAACCCCGTGACCCTGTGTTAGGATATAGCGGGTTGGACAATGACTGACTGACTGACTATCTCTCGATTATAAAAAAAGAAATCTTGAGACGAGACAAGACTATTTCCAAGAGATTTTTTCAAGTTCCACAAGACGAGAGACGAGACTTTCGCCATGAGATTTTTTTCCAGTCACGTCCTCCTCTGAACCATGCCCACGGCCCTCTCATTCGTGTGAAAGCTTTTGGCAGACACACTTCCTGCTCTCTTAGCTCTTATAAATTTTAACGTTTTCCTCACTTGAAGTTCCCAATAAAAGAAGACGTATTATGTCCAAATCTTATTGAAGAATTTCATCACGAGGCATTATAAATGAGTACACGGGTAATCCTAGCACCGGGAAACAATGAAGTCAAATGAATTAACGCAAAAATGAGGACCGGTTACACATCAAAATGGTTAAATGCGTATCAATAGACTATGCTGAAACAGTTGGGAGTGATCATGCAGAAGATGAAAATATCAACTTATAATATCACGAAGAATATCTACAACCGTTAACACCGTCCGGTCTTCCACAAAGTCCCTTCAAAATTTTAAACACTTCAGTCAGGTCTCCTCATCATCTCCTTTTGCTCTGTTAATCTTTCCTCATAACTCATCCCTTGTAGCTGTGAATCAGCCTGGTCGCTCATCTCTGGACTTTTTCTAGTGATGCTATGTCTTTTTTTTTTTTGTAGCCTGGAGACCAAAACTGCACCCAGGACTCTACATGATGACCACGCTGTATTGCCTTTTATCTTTCTTTACACCGTCACACATGCACGTCGGAGGGTCTCTCTCCAAGTTCTTCCCCAGTTTGTGATGCCACTGCCGCCAACTGTCTTGTCTTTTTCCTTCCTCCACATTCCACAGAAACCACCCAGTGAGGGCAACTAACTCCGCCCGTTCCACGAATTACTGTAGAAAAAAGGATGTATCCAAGAAAGGTGATGTAGTACATCTTCAGGAGAGAACATTACACAACAGAGGAGATCTTGATAAGCCATTCGTATTAAAACATTAACAGTTTCCCATTAGAATAGCTTTTGCAAAGACAATTAACAAATCTCAGAGCCAAACATTCGAAAAAGTCATTTTATTTCATAGAAAGAAAGAAACGTAATTCAGTCGCGGGCAGTTATACACCACGCTGATGCAAATGTAAAATTCAAATGAAAATTAAAATCTGTTTAAATTGTACATCCGCATCCCTGTATGCGAGAATCAGAACCAGAAAGAGTCTAGTGCATAGTGCCGGCCCAGGGGTTGGCGAGCAAAGCGAGCAGAGGGCAAAGCCCCCTAGTTTATAAAAATAAATATCTCTAAATGTGTGTGTCTGTGTGTTCATTTATATATATAATATTGTGGCAGGCAGATGGTCGGGGCCCTTACCCAGCTGGGAAGCCTTAACAATGGAAGGACTGTTGGGGAGAGCTTTTTCAAGACATTCTTTTCCCCAGTCCGATAGTAGGGCAGACCCCTTGGCTTGCAGTGGGACCACAGGCATGGAAGCTTAACCCTGCTGGGGCCCGTGGCCACCACTAGGGGGCACCTGGACATTTGCTGGTACCTCCTGGTGTGGAGGAAGCGCTGCCGGAAGAAGGTCATTGGACACTTGGAGTCCTTCCGGGTATCCTATAAAAGGGGGCCAGCCACCAGTATTCAACGGCCTGAGTCGGGAGGAAGTGGATGAAGCTCGTGAGGAGGAGTGGAGGAGTGAAGGCAGAAGGACTGACCAAAAGAAGAGACTGTGGTGCTGAATGGACTGTGCTGTACTATGGGGGAGCTAAGAAGAAACGCTTCCCCAAATGTAAATTAATTGGTTGCTGTGTGGCGACACTTATGCCCTGCCTGTCGGTGTCAGGACTAGGGCGACTGTAGTCACGCATGCGAGTCAGAGGACCTCTTCACAGGCTCCATTAAAGTATGTAATAACCTGCCAAGACGAAAAGGGGAGCTGACACTAGCGCGGTCATCTTCTTCTTCTTTCCCTACAGAGCCAAGAAGCCGGACAGTAAAGGTATTTAGCCCCGTCCCTTCCAATCCTTCTGCCATAAAATCTCGGAAGTCTCAGAAGGAGATGTCACTTTTGACCAGAGCAACCCGCAAGACAGAGCTCCACTAAACCCAAATAAAATGGATGAACCAGTTGAGAGAGAGGAAGAGGGTGGAGCATGTGCTGGTCTAGCGTGTTGCTGTGCTGCACCCACCATACAAAGAGCCACCTCAGGATCCCAAATTAGGACCCGAGTGCAGTCGTGCAAAAAGTGACACCTCAGCACCACACTACAGTAGTTTGAATGGATTGGTAGAGTGTCTGGAGTCCCAATCCTGCCACCAACTACTAAATTTTCCCTGTAAGTTGGACGACCAGCTTGCAGGGCTTGATGCAGATTAACGTCATACCCAGGATGGAGCAACTGCAGGTTGAGGACCTTCCTTAAGGGCTCAATGGAGAAGAGTCTCTTCTGGCATTTATAGGATTCAAATCAGCAACCTTTCAATTGACGATTAATGCTATCATTTACTGGGGCAACCAGACATCCCAGTGACAGGGATGGTCCCAGTTTCACACTATGAACCCCTATAAATAACACAAAAAATAGAATATCTTTCCAGTGCTGCAAACGTTGTCACGATACATTTACAATGGCACAAAGAAAACTAGCAACAGAAATGATTCACTCTGCTTACCAACACTCTAATGATGAATCATTCTGACCGTAGAATGCTGGTGACTTTAACTAGGGGAACTTTAATAGGAACAAACTTTAGTCAGCATGTGTCACTTTGTGGATCTTTTAATGCCTTTAAATGTAAAGCCTGTGGCACAACTGGGCAGATCTGACCCCATCTTACCTCCCAGCCTGTTATCAGATGGAGCAGCTCTCTTCTTATCCAAGCCTTAAGTTCTTTTGTGTGTGTGTGTGTGAGGTGCTGGCACTTTGTTAACATTTTTACATTTTCCTTGAGTTTTTAAAAACATTTTAATTTCCCCTTGGGAACAAATAACGTAGAATCTATGTATTTTCAAGAACCATTATTTGCTGGATTTAAGTGTTGATGATGGTCATCACGAACTTTATGTCACACAGAGAGTCAAGTCAAGTTAGGGAGCATGCGCACCCACCACACGACGAAACAACTTGGGATCCCGGTTGGCAACCCCCCAGGCAGACATGCGGTCCAGTCCCACCCTTCGGAAATTGACCCTCTATCTGCCGCAGCCAGGTGTTATGTGGGCAACCCCTTGGCCTGGTCCTGCCACTCAGGTCCTCAACAATGAGACGGATCACCCTCGGGGAAACACGCCACATGGCTGTAGTGCCATAACTGACGCTCCCTCACAATGCAGGTAATGTGCCTCATTCAGGACTCCATGAGCAACACAAAGTCAAACCAGCGGTACCCAAGGATTTTCCAGAGAGACACAGTACTGAAGGAGACCAGTCTTCATCTCAGGTCACTGGATAGCGTCCATGTCTCACAACCATATAGCAAGACAGGAAGCACCAGGACTCTAAAGACTTGGACCTTCGTCCTTTTGTTGAGATATCAGGAGCGCCACACACCCCTTTCCATGACCTCCCCATGCTCTCCCAATCCGTCTACTGACTTCACAGGAACAGTCACCAGAGCCATGAACGTCACTGATGAGGAAAGTAAACCTCTCGATGAGGTCGAGACTCTCTCTGCAGACAGACACACTGCTGATGGCTGTGCCCAAGAGATCATTAAAGGCCTGCATCTTTGGTTTTTGTCCAGGACACTTGCAAGTCCAGACACTCAGTCTCTCGAGAGTCTCCATTGACTCCAAGAAGATCACAGCATCGTCAGCAAAGCCAAGATCAGTGAATCTCTCTTCACCAACAGATGCTCCACAGCCGCTGGACTCCACGACTTTGCCCAACACCCAGTCCATACAAGCATTGAACAGAGTAGGAGCAGAACACACCGCTGACAAACCCCAGAATCAACACAGAGAGTAACATGAAAAAATACACACGTAGTGGAAACAGCACACACATGCAAATGTGGATTGCAATTCTAATGTAAGGATTGCAAGCCATATATAGTATCTTTTTTTTGGTTGTTTATATAGCATAGGAAAAAAGGCAAAAAATCAGACATTGGTGGAGCAACACAGGTGCATGATAGGTCTGGATGGAGAAAAGGTGACTCAAACGGATCGCACCTTAACTTCTGTAGGGCTGAATGCTGCTGTTTAAAGTCATCAATAAAATATAAAATATGATAATAGAAGAGCAAAAGAGGTACACACTGGAATATCACCTGGTATTCCAAGAAAAATTGCAAAGAAGGGAAAACTACAGCAGAAATAAGAATTTCCAATCAGTTCTTCAACAGCTGTTTCCCACAGCCATTTACCGAAAGAAGAAAAAAGAAAAAAATGCTGACCAACCGTATCTGACAAAATAAATTAGATTTTTAGGTTTTGCAAAGACTTGGTTCCTAAGCTGCAGAGAGTACTTAAAAGTGGATAAGTCAGCAGGGCCAGATGGGCCGATACCTCAAACCCTTGAGGAGACTAGCGAATTCAAATGAGTTTCGCTTTTTCCAAAAAAAAAAAATATATATTTATATATTTTATATATATATATTTTTTTATATATATATATAAGGAAGAATACTGTAGAAAGCAGTCATTTCTTGCAGAATAATTTGAGGGAGATCCAGTAAATGCTTTATGGTGGATAAGAAGAGCATATTCAGTATTTAGCCGATGACATTATATAAGTGCAGAGTTCTTTCTGTCCTTCTAAAATACAAGTACTGGCACGGTAAGTGACTCAGACCCTACTGTACTCTCGACGAAGGACCTCCCAAATTTATTTTATGACCACAGAGATCCAGGACCCTGGTTTTATGTCTCATCTGAAGGACCGTGCCATTTTCACAGCTCAGTGTCCCTGTCACTGTACTGGGGTATTGGGATCCACATCATACTAGCAGGCTGGCGTTGTCCTTCTCATGAGTTGAGCTTGAAGACCGGAAAGCAAAACGTTTTTTTAAAAATCGCGTTGCAATAGAATATGATGAACATTTTTTAGGTTGTGTGGCATTTTTACAGTAGGTTTTAAAATTCACAGTCTGCTTGACCTCCAGGTCTAGCACTCAGAGCTGGCGCATGGGCACTTTGGTAAGCATGTCTTTTTTTGTGCAACAATATAGATACAATTTTTTTAAATATCATTAAATAAGAATAAAGAATAAAGTTAAGAATGAACCTTGAGCATTGCGTTAATTGGAGAACTCTGTCAAGTTAGTCTGCTTCAGGCAGCTCAGGAGCTCCTTCCACTTCCAGGTACGAAGTCAGAATGAGTTCTCTCGCATCAGGCACAGCCCTTTCTATTGGGTCCCCACTGAGAGAGGCGGAGCCTTCCCCAAGCCTTGGGGGTGGAGTCGGTGTTGTATATGATTGCTCAATAATGCTTTTGTTGATTATTTTATGTTCAGGCATTGATTACTATGGTCTGGGTCTTTTGGGACGTATGACATCTTGAGGGAAGGGTGCATTTTTTTTCTGGAACGCTCTATGGAGAGTTGCTTAAACAGGGTTAGAAAATTAACAGCATTGGAGACGTTATTGTGAGTGTGTCTCTACTTCAGCCTAAAGAACACTACAGTACGGCGCTGAGGATCTTCTCAGTAGGGCAGATGGGAGAGTGAGGATGGTTAGCGACAGCGCCTCCTCCTGGTCTGCGGTGGAATCACTTCTCTTTTTTAAACTCTGTAGGTGATCCCCATGCGTGCCAATCCTTACTGGGTGCATCGTTTGTTTTTTATTTTTTTTCTCATATTTCACCATCTGCTCCATATTTGTTCTCAGATGGATTTGTTTTCTTCTTCACTCTGCTTACCTGCTATTTGTCTTGCATTATTTCCAAAAATAATCTACATGCCAGTTTTGAGCTGCTGAGATGATAACAAAAAAAATACAAAAATAGCAGTGGCAGAAATAGTTTATAGTGCCATGACAATATAAAATGAAGACCCATGAAAATCTGACAGGGTGATTTATAATGACCCATATTTCTGTCAATATTTCATGAGAGGCTGCTTTATTATGAGAAGGTGACATCAAATGTTCTTATACAGATCATTTCTTCATGTTACATTATAAAATGTTGATCTTTCACGTAATTTGGATTTTTTGGAGTCCTGACATTCTTGATGATTTATGTGCGATTACAATCTAATCATATTGAGATGTGAAAAGCTGAAAAAGAGGATTTGATAAGAACAAAAAAAAATCACATTTATACTTTGTGTGCTTCTACATTCTAAATCAGATCTGTAGAAATAAGCAGGTATGAGAGTTCACTTAATTTGCAAATCCCCTTCCATTACTAATACATTTTGAAGAATGGAGCAATAGCGGTTCATTTCTGTCAAATGGATTACTGAACCACAGAAAATAACATAACAGAGGTCACCTTTTATGATGTGTTTTTGAATACAGGAGACGATATTTGGTTCAGATTTATACGCAAGTGTATTAGGGCCACGGAGAAGAAGAAAAATATATGGACAAAGTGAAGAAAAATAAAAGTTTATGTCAAGAAAAAAGTCGACATGTTGACTTTATTCTCCACATTTCCACATAATTCTTGCCGTTTATTTCGAGGTTAAAGTCGACGTGTTGATACGGACAGACATGAAGGGCACTATAAAAATGAGAAAGAGACAGATGGAGGGATAGACAGACAGGGAAAGCACTATAAAAATGAAAGATCGATAGATGGATAGATAGACAGACATTAAAGGCACTATAAAAATGAGAGACAGACAGACAGGAAAGGCGCTATAAAAATGAGAGATAGATAGACGGATGGATAGACAGACAGGGAAGGCAATATAAAAATGAGAGACAGACAGACAGGAAAGGCGCTATAAAAATGAGAGATAGATAGATGGATGGATAGACAGACAGGGAAGGCACTATAAAAATGAGAGACAGACAGACAGGAAAGGCGCTATAAAAATGAGAGATAGATAGACGGATGGATAGACAGACAGGGAAGGCAATATAAAAATGAGAGACAGACAGACAGGAAAGGCGCTATAAAAATGAGAGATAGATAGATGGATGGATAGACAGACAGGAAAGGCACTATAAAAATGAGAGATAGATGGATAGATAGACAGACATTAAAGGCACTATAAAAATGAAAGATAGATAGATGGATGGATAGACAGACATTAAAGGCACTATAAAAATGAGAAAGATAGATGGATGGATAGACAGACAGGGAAGGCACTATAAAAATGAGAGATACATGGATAGACAGACAGTAAGGGAAGGCACTATAAAAATGAGAGACAGACAGACAGGAAAGGCGCTATAAAAATGAGAGATAGATAGATGGATGAATAGACAGACCGGGAAGGCACTATAAAAATGAGAGATAGATAGACGGATGGATAGACAGAAATGGAAGGCACTATAAAAATGAGAGACAGACAGACAGGAAAGACACTATAAAAATGAGAGATAGATATAAAGAGACAGAAATGTGCTATATGATAGATAGATAGATAGATAGATAGATAGATAGATAGATAGATAGATAGATAGATAGATAGATAGATAGATAGATAGATAGATAGATAGATAGATAGATATGAAAGGCGCTATATAATTAGATAGATAGTGTAGCAAGTAGACAGACTACTCAAGAAGATTTGGGGTGGTAGCCCCATATAATGTCAAGCAGACAACAAATAAAAGAGTTTAGACGTTCATCTAAATGATCAAAAAACATTTGACAACTTAAGAGGTTACATCGCAGGTATTTATAGGGAAACAAAGATGGCGGTGTTGATTGAAGTGTAAATGATGTCATCAACAGGTGACGTTAGTGACACCAAAAGATTGAAGCAGGAAGTGACGTCTTTGTTGTGGAACCGGATGTGAAATAGCCATTTTGGGAGCCTGGATACGGAGGAGGTAAGTGAGAGTTAGTTTATTATTTGTCTTCCTTGGATCTGGAGATAGACAGACAGAGAGAGAGACGTTTAGAACCCTTTGTCTCGTGGGATTTCACTCACCTCTGGGCTTGTCGACTGTCTCCAAAACACGCGTGCGAGACGACAGATAGAGAGTTTTATTATATAGGAGACAGATTGTGCTGGGTGGTCACGTGAAATAGTGCATAAATACTGAATTAAATTAAAGGATACCTACAAATATTTACTTTTTTATTTGATGTATGACAGTTTTTCATTTTATCTGTCTCAAAATTATTAAATAATAATAATAAACTATTAAAAAAGATAAAAACCACTTCTTCAAACTTATAAACCAACAAGTCCCATAATAAAAGACAGGAAAAGAACTGCAGCCCCAAATAAAGAGAAGTAGCCTAAGCAGAATTGTGAAACATGAAGCATTAGCCTTTCCATTTATCATTATCGTCGTCAAGGATTAGCCATTTTACGGAGTCCAGAAGAGGGCCACTGTAAGAGCCATTTCTGCTTTGTCTCGAGGGCAGACCCTGCAATTGATTTACACAGAAGCGCTGAATTGATTATCGCTGGCTGTGAATCATCTGTTTGGCCTACCTGTGCCTGGTCTTCTGGCTCTAGGCTGGAATCCTCAGTGTTTTCTTCTCATTTCCAAATAGATTTGTAACATTTAATGCAGATTCTTGGTAAAATCTGTTCCAGTATATGTCACTTTTAATTTAAAATAACAAAAACAATACACATACATAATATATCCAACTCCATATTACTGAACTAAGTAACATGACACCCAAATTATTGAAGTCAAGTTAAGCATAACAAGACCCCAAAGAGTACAAATGGTGACAGTTTTCAGCGTTTTAGGTTGGCAATGTTTATTCTCTGCCAACCCCACCTCCCCCAAAACCAAGCTTTGACTTTGTCACGTCTGTTTTGTCTGTCAATAAAAGCCTAAGCAGCATCAAGCCAGTAAACCAACGTGTAATTAATAAGTGATTAGGCAGATGCAAAGGCCAAGGCAGGGATATGAGGCACCAGTTATCAAAAAACCCCACAGCTGCCACGGCTCCCCTCTCCCTCCAGGCAGCAGCACACAATAATGATTATTCCAGTGAATGAGTCAAAGAAATAAAGCATGAGAACTGGACGATTCTTATCAGCTTGATCCCTTAATTAGTCTGTATGGGAGAAGAACACACACACACACACACTCTCCATATAAAGACTGCGCCTTTAAGGCAGACACACCTCTTGTTTGTGTGTCCTTGGTGCCGGGTGCTTAACAGCTGTTGGAATATTGATGGGAGGTTAAAAACAGGCATTCATTAGAGTATCTTGCTGATGCCAGTCTCATTATTATTAGTGACTAAACTGGCATTCTGTCAGGATGTTTCACGGGGAGATGAGCTTATGCAGCTCTTTTGTGTGTGGTTGCTACAAACAATCAAAAAAAAAAAGTCCCACAGGAGGTATAGTGTTGTCTTTTCATATGAGCGCAGCAAGACATTTGCACAGAAGTATTAATAAAATGTAATATAACCAGCCTTTAAAAATGGGAGACCTGGCCTAACTCGAGTTCATTTACTTGGGAAACCAAAGGCCCTCGATTTGCAAAGCTTAAAATCCCAGGAAGTGCTCAGTTAACCGAGCAGCCATATGAAACATTTACAGCAAAAGACTGTGTGTTGTTACAACTACCTGTCATGAAATAGCAAGAAGGAAAATGCACAATGAGCACCGTGGGTCCAGTCCATCACACGTAACAAAAAAATTGTACAATAAGTAGAGCGCATTCCTTTTTTATGTAATTTTTTTTTTATTTTGAAAATATATTTTATTGTGGCTCTCTTCCTAATACAGATTTATTAGTAGTGGGGTAAAATGTCAGAACTGGGCCAACACATAATGCAAGACAAGGTGCCATCAATTAGCATGAGGTGTAGTGCCAGTGCTCCTGTAGCCAAAGGCAACCTTCACAGAGTGGCACTCTAACCTTTCCCTTTTCAACACTGATATCTTTATTTAAAATTAAGCAAAGATAGACAGACAGACACTATACAGTTAATAAAAAGATAGATGAAAGGCACTATAAAATGAATACATAGACAGTTGATGAAAGACACTATATAATTAATAGATGAAAGGCACTATAACAGTAATACATAGATAGAGAGTTGATGAAAGATACTGTATAATTAATAGATGAAAGGCACTATAAAAGTAATACATAGATAGTTGATGAAAGATGCTATACAATTAATAGGTAGATGAAATGCACTATAAAATTAATATATATAGTTTATGAAAGATGCTATACAATTAATAGACAGAGGAAATGCACTATAAAATTAATATATAGATAGTTGATGAAAGACGCTATACAATTAATAAAGGAAAGGCATTATAAAAGAGACAGACAGACAGACAGACAGACAGACAGACAGACAGACAGACAGATAGATAGATAGATAGATAGATAGATAGATAGATAGATAGATAGATAGATAGATAGATAGATAGATAGATAGATAGATACTTTATTAATCCCAAGGGGACATTCCCATACTCCAGCAGCAGCATACTGATAATAAACAATATTAAATTAAAGAGTGATAACAATGCAGGTATAACAGACAGACAATAACTTTGTATAATGTTAACGTTTACCCCCTGGGTGGAATTGAAGAGTCGCATAGTGTGGTGGAGAAACGATCTCCTCAGTCTGTCAGTGGAGCAGGACGGTGACAGTAGTCTGTCGCTGAAGCTGCTCCTCTGTCTGGAGATGATCCTGTTCAGTTCAGTGGATGCAGTGGATTCTCCATGACTGACAGGAGTCTGCTCAGCGCCCATCACTCTGCCACAGATGTCAAACTGTCCAACTCCGTGCCTACAATAGAGCCTGCTTTCCTCACCAGTTTGTCCAGGCGTGAGGAGTCCTTCTTCTTTATGCTGCCTCCCCAGCACACCACCACGTAGAAGAGGGCGCTCGCCACAACCATCTGATAGAACATCTACAGCATCTTATTGCAGATGTTGAAGGAAGCCAGCCCTCTAATGAAGTATAGTCGGCTCTGTCCTTTCTTGCACAGAGCATCAGTATTGGCAGTCCAGTCCAGTTTATCATCAGATTGCACTCCCAGGTATTTATAGGTCTGCAACCTCTGCACACAGTCACTTCTGATGATCACAAGGTCCATGAGGGGCCTGGGCCTCCTAAAATCCACCACCAGCTCTTTGGTTTTGCTGGTGTTCAGGTGTAGGTGGTTTGAGTCGCACCATTTAACAAAGTCCTTGATGAGGTTCCTATAATCCTCCTCCTGTCCACTCCTGATGCAGCCCACGATAGCAGTGTCATCAGGGAACTTTTGCATGTGGCAGGACTCCAAGTTGTATTTGAAATTCGATGTATTTTGGCTGAACAGGACCGGAGAAAGTACAGTCCCTTGCGGCACTCCTGTGTTGCTGACCACAATGTCAGACCTGCAGTTCCCGAGACGCACATACTGAGGTCTGTCTGTAAGATAGTCCACGATCCATGCCACCAGGTATGAATCTACTCTATAATACATACATAGTTGATAAAAGATGCTATACAATTAAAAGGTAGATGAAAGGCACTATAAAATTAATGCATAGAGAATTGATGAAAGACGCTATACAATTAATCCATGAAAGGCACTATAAAAGTAATACATAGATAGTTGATGAAAGACAATATACAATTAATAGGTAGATGAAAGGCACTATAAAATTAATACATTGATAGTTGATGAAAGACGCTATACGGTTAATAGGTAGATGAAATGCACTATAAAATTAATATATAGATAGTTTATTTAAGATGCTATACAATTAATAGGTAGATGAAAGGCACTATAAAATTAATACATTGATAGTTGATGAAAGACGCTATACAATTAATAGATAGATGAAAGGCACTATAAAATTAATACATTGATAGTTGATGAAAGACGCTATACAATTAATGAAAATTTACCCTTAGACAGATGGAATAAGTGAATAAGTAGTATGGTAGACAGTAGGACTTTAGGGACCCTCAAAACTCGACTTGATGTTTTTTTTTTAGAAGAATTAAATGGATGGCCCTGGCAAGCTTTGTTGGGCTCAGTGGTCTGGTCTCATTCAGATTGCTCTAATGTTCTGATCTTTTATAGGTCAGACACTTCACTGCAAAATTATGGAAGTTATAGTAAGAAATAAATTATAAAAGTAGTTATATCAAAAAATATTATATGAAGCAAGAGCCAGCATGGGTTTATGAGGGGAAGATCCTGCCAGACTAAATCGTCTGTGTATTTTTGTTGAACACATAACTGCAGTAGTTGACAAAGACAAAGCATAGGACTGAATTGACTTAGACTTTCAAGGGTCCCACACTGAAGATTCATTTTAGCTTCAGAAGTTTAAAATATATCTTTAAATATCCAAAAATTCAGATTCAGAAATTCAGATCAATCAGTGGGATTGTCCATTATAGGATGGGACAGTGATCACTGTGCAATTAATAGGCTGATTGCTGTTCTTCTGCCTGGTCGTACAGGCATACAGGACTCTGAAGTGCCTGCCAGAGGGCAGAGGATTAAAAATGCTGTGGCCACGGTGGGTTGGTTCTTTAATGTTCTTTGCTTTTCTGCTTCAGTGATGGTAGCTGAGTGCCAGTAATTCTTCAAGCGGTTTTGATGATACACTGGAGGGTCTTCCTGTTTTCAGAGGTGTACCCTGCTGTAATGGCCGACTCTATGGTGCACCTGTTGAAGTTCACTAGCAACTGTTGTGCAAGTTGTGCTTTCTTCAGGCTCCTCAGAAAGTGAAGTGAAGCCTCTGAAAACCACTCTTGGTCCCGTTTGTTGCCCAGGACAGGACCTGGCTAGCGTGGACTCCCAAGAATCTGAGACTCTAGACTGTCTCCACCCTCTCGCCGTTAATGCTGATGGGATGATGACTGCTGTAGTTCAGTATCCTGAAGTCCAGAATCAGTTGCTTTGTTTTTTTGGAATGGAGTGCAAGGATGTTGTTCAGATTCCTGACGTCTTCTCTATAGGCATCTTCGTCATTATTGGAGATCAGGCCTATCACTGTGGTGTTGTTTGCAAACTTTATGATGTTAGTATCATGGGCAAGTTTGTAGTCATTTGTGAAGAGGGAGTAAAGGAGAGGGCTCAGCACACGGTCCTGTGGTACCCCAATGTTCAGTATTATGGATGAAGAGAGGTGCTTACCCAAGCACACAGTTTGTGGTCTGTTAGTGTGCAAATCTAAAATCCAGCGGCACAGGTGGGAGTTGAGACCCAAGTTGTTTAGTTTGATAGCCAGCTTGCTTGGTGCTGTTGAAGGCAGAGCATGTAGTCAATGAACAGCATCCGCATATTTATCCAAGTCATCCCACCCTTTGGACACCCGCTGGTCTCATTTTAACCTAAAGGGGCCGTGTTCGATTTATGACTAAGGACAGCCATGATTTCAAGTGGGTGATCATGAAGAGAACGGTCTTTGGAAGTCATTAGAGTGTTAAGATCGTGGGCCTTGGTTCAAATCGCAGTACCTTCAGAGAGTTACTTATTCACACCTTTCAGAGGATGAATCTCATTTTTGACACTATATTGAAAAGCCACGATTTAAAAAAATCTTTTGCACGTCACATTTTGTGAAAGCACCTATAAGAAAAAACGTGGACCTTTATTTTCCCCTCTCCTCAGAGCAAAAAGAGTGACATCCTTTAATGATTTCTATGCTTATTGTTTATAGGGAGAAAAGGAAAAATAAATTACATTGACTTTTTTCATTATGTTTCAATCCAGCTTTTCTTCTTTAATATTCAATAAAAGAGAGTTTCATATGTCCAAAATAGGATGGCTCCAGTGTAAAAGTAATATAATCCAATGTAGTCGGAAAGCACAATACCGTTTTCTGCATATTTATTTGCTGAATATCAGCGCCTCTCACATATGCGTATTTATTTCATAAAAGTGATATTTACAGGTAGCTATAATGGATTTTTTTTTGCAGTCATACCTTAGTTATGTATATCTTTTGAAGGAATGAAGTTTAAAGAAATATATATTCAGTTTCTAAGATTTTGGATTTTTTTGTAGATTTAATCCATATAAACAAAAACAAAGCTTTGTAAGCTATGAATAACTAAATCACTTTATAGCCCATTATTCAAGCCATCAGCTCCCATTTTTGTAGCTTCATAATGAATGCTATGATCTGAATGCACGTGAAATAGTGAAGAGCTGTGGGGCCCTCTAAAAGACCCCCGAAACCAAGTCAGGGCCTTCCCTAGTCTGCTTAGAATACATATCACCCCAGGCAGCCTGACCCCCAATTCTACATGTCGGAAGCAAAAATGTGAGGTTTGAACGTTCTGAAAAATCAAAAGTCCATCTTATGAGGAGGATTTGGGAGTTGTAGTGGACTCGATACGATCAACTGCCAGACAGTGTTCAGAAGTCATTAAGAAGGGTAACAGAATGTCAGGTTATATAGCGCCTTGGTGTGTGGAGTACAAGTCACAGGACGTTCTGCTCAAGCTTTATAAGCACACTGGTGAGGCCTCATCTGGAGTCCTGGGTGCAGTTTTGGTCTCCAGGCTACAAAACGGACTTAGCAAATGGATATAATTCTGTTTAGGAGACAGAGACAGTCAGCAAAATCTACTAGCGAGAGTATTAGACCGAGAAACATGAAGATGGTGGCCTTGAGGGAGTCACTAAATCTAAAAAGAAGCATTTTGACTGTAAAAATAACAAAATATTGTACCGTATTACTTGTGATTTGTACGGGTTTGTAGAATAAACCTGGCCTATACAAATGGCGGCCCGTGGGCCATATGCAGCCCAGAAGCAACCTCTGAGTGGCCCAGCCGGTGGTCATGCCAGAAACGCAGAGTAAAAAACAGAAAAGCACACATTCAGGCCTCCAGAGCAAAAAAAAAAAAGATGATCCGCTGCGGCAACCCCTAACAGGAGCAGCCGAAAGAAGAAGAAGACGACGAAGAAGATTACAGTTTACAAAAGCCCAGATATTTCACTTTTGGGAAAAGTGCTCGAGCACAGTGTAGAGTATATATTTTCAGTTCAGCAAACAATATGTACAGATAATTGATAACACGGCATGATCTGTGTCTTGGGTCCACAAATATTAAAAAAAAAAGACATCGCTTTAGATAGTTGATCCACATTTTAAAATGACCACACTAAAAATATAATATAGATGGTTATGCAAAACTGATTATGATCGAAACTTAAAGTAATACAGGTTAACATTCAAAAATCCGGCCATCGATAATCCGGTTCCTTCAGATTTCCGGCATGGATTTCGGAGCGCATTTTCAAATTTACCGCGTGCCACTGTTTTCTGGAGGTGGCGTTTATGTTTTGATGACACTGTAGTAGATAATCAGTTGTTGGGTCTTTCTTGCACCTGCTAACAGGCATTCCTGCTCATTCCTTCTCATTTTATCATTTATTTGCTGCTGTATAGCCCCATTATGGATTCAGTAAAGAAAAGAGGTGGCGTAAAGTGTAAACATTGTGCGTTGTCGATCACAGAGAAAGTGGAAGTGCTAAAAAACGTGATAGTGGCGTGTCTGTGCGAACTATTTGTGAAACATATGACACTGGCTCTTCAACAGTGTATGATATTAAAAAACAGAATGAAAAACTGTTAGAAAGTTCTTATCTGACAGTGGATCAAAAAAGCAAATGTTTGTAAGGAAGTCAATGATGGAGGGAAAAGGTTCGGAACTGGACCAAGTTCTCATAACCTGGTTTAATCCTCGTTTAAGTGAAGGTGTGGAAATTTCTGGTGATTTATTAAAAGAACAAGCCAAAGTGCTTCATGAAGAGCTGGGATTGCAACACAAGTGTGAATATTCAGAAAGTTGGCTGCATCGTTTCAAGTCGCGACATGGCTTACAGTTTCGTGCGGTGTGTGGGGAAAAACGTTCAGCAGACAAAGATGCGGCTAGTGAATATGTGGATGAATTTGCAAAGTTAGTTAGCGATGAACATTTAAGGTCCTGAACAAGTGTACAATGCTGACAAGACTTCCTTGTTTTGTAGATGTACGCCAAAAAGAACTCTAACAACTGAGGGTGCAGAATCGCCATCGGGGCTTAAAGCTTCGAAGGATCGCGTCACGGTAATGTGCTGCTCTAATGCTGCGGGTACCCATAGATGTAAGTTGCTCGTTATTGGGAAAAGTTTACATCCGAGGGCCTTCAAGAGTATGACATAGTTTCCTGTCCATTAGCGTGCCAACAAGAAGGAGTGGGTTACCACTGATATTACATTGGATTGGTTTCAAAAATGCTTTGTTCCTGAGGCTAGGGCTAACTAAAATTCTGTAGAACTGTTTTGTTGGTGAACATTAAAATTTCATTTGCTTTTCATTTAGCGTTTAATTTTCTTTCTTTAAAGGACTGTGCAGGTAGTAATTTTCTTTTAAATATATACAGTATATATAACCCTCCAAAATCCGTCATTTTCGAAAATTCGTCATTCCTCAGTTCCGGAGGTTGCCGGATTTTTGAATGTCAACCTGTACAAAAATAACAGTGTGAGTATCAAATTCACACAGTTTATATTGACAGGCAGTTGCGTTCACATGCACTCATGCTGTATGTTTGAACACAAACGGTGCAAATACATTCAAGGGGCTAGGTTCAAACTTTGCCCAGTTCATGTTAGATAGATAGACAGATCTTTATTGTCATTGTCACTTTTACAAAGGAACAACAAAATTGAAGGTGCAGTCGACTCAGTGTGAGGAATAAGAGTTAAAAAGACAAGAAGAGAGAAAATAATAACAAACCGAATAGTAATAAAAGTACTTTACAAAATATACGAATTGCACTTGTTGACTTAAGGTCTATATTGCATATGGGCCATGATTGCTTTTGGATAAAAGCTCTTTTTAAGCCGGTTTCTCCTGGTTTTCATTGCTGTGTATTTCTTGCCCGATGGCAAAAGCTAGAAGAGGCAATGACTGGGATGTGATGAGTCCTGTGAAATGTCCAATTGCTTTTTTGCGGCATCAGGAGATGTAGATTTGTTCCAGAGTGGGGAGGGTACAACTAATTGGTCTCTCCGCTGTCCTGACGACCCTGTGGAGCGCTTTCCTTTCTGAGGAAGTGCAGCTGCCGTACCACACACACAGTCCGTACGTGAACACACTCTCGATGGAACAGTGATAAAAGGCAAGGAGCAGATTTTTGGGGAGATGGTTCTTTCTGAGGATTCTCAGAAAACACAGTCTCTGCTGTGCCTTCTTCAGCAGCTCCTTGGTGTTGGCGCTCCAGGTCAGGTCATCCTCCAGCTCAATGCCCAGAAACCTGAACACCGGGACCCTCTCCACACAGGCCCCGCCAGTGATGAGTGGCTGGATGTCCGTCAATAACAAGCTCCTTCATTTCCGTGGTGTTAAGGAGCAGGTTATTGACTCTGCACCATTCTGACAGCCGCTCCACCTCATCCCTGTATGCCAGCTCAACCTCCTTGCCCGAGATGAGTCCGACCATCATCTTGTCATCCATGAACTTTATGATCTTGTTGATATGGTGAGTGGGGACACAGTCATATGTGTAGAGAGTGTAGAGGAGCGGGCTGAGCACACAACCCTGTGGCATCCCGGTGTTGAGGCTGAGAGCAGTGGAGGTGTGGGGACCCAGTCTGACCCTCTGGGAGCGACCAGACAGGAAGTCCAGTATCCAATTGCTTGTGAGTGATGGAAGTCTCAGATCTACCAGTTGGTGTGAAGTTTGCACATGCTCTCTCAGTATCTGCTTGTTTTTTGGTCTGAGGCAGAAATATACATGTGTGCCTTTGGGTAGAAGTAATGGCTGCTTGTAGGGTCTCTTGTCCGCATGATTGTAGCAAATAAAACACAATCGATATGTTATACAGATAGTCATCAACATACGACCTATGTGCTCTATGACTGTTCGACTTATGGCCATTGCCATGTCTCATGGGTAAACGACAGTTTTAACCATGCCAGCTCTGTATGCCGTTACTCATTCATCTTGATCTCAGTTTACTATCTGCAGCGTTTTAAAATACGTTCAGTTACATTCATCTCACGATTACAGGAAAAAAGGCAATTGATCTTGACGCAGAAATGAAGGTGATCTAGCAGTAGGAGGAAGGACAGAAAACGAATACGATCGCATGCGACTTTTAAGTTATCCCATTGTAACCAGTGTTCACCGCACACGCTGTACTGCTACACCCTGGCTTTGAATCCTGTTAACCTCTGAAGCTCCTGCGTTGAGGTGCCGCTTCATATGAACAGCCACAAAGGGGTAATGAAACCACACCGAGCTGCTCTATCAGTTAATGTTTATTATTAACAGGCCAAAATGTTAAAACAGAAAGCATACGAAATCAACGGCTCCCCTGTCTGAACGGTAAGGATCTTTAGGTTTCTGAATGTCCAGCTCACCGGCTGCCTTTCGTGGTCAGTCAGCACCACTGACATAATCAAAGGTTCAGCAAAGGCTCATCTTCCTCAGGAGGCAAAAGGGTTTTGGTATGGGCACCAAAACACTAGCGAACTTCCGTTGCACTACTGAAACACACCAATGGTAATTCTCCTGTACGATGCATCATTAGGACTATGATTGCTCTTTTATCTTCAGTCAAGTCAGAAATTTTCTTTTTTATTGATTTGAGACATAAGAACTCTGACAAATGAGAGACCATTCAGTCCATTTGTTTAGCTAATAGCTAAGCTGTCCCCCTAGCTCATCCAGGTTCTTCTTAAAGGTTCCTGCTTCAACTCCATGTCTTGTAGTTTGTCCCAGAGTCCCACAACTATTTACGTAAAGAAGTGCTTCCTTAGGAGGGGGATTTTGTTTGTTTTAATAATATTTACTTATTTATTGAGCTTCTGTAGAAAACAAAATGTCCTCCTGAGGACAAATAAAGTGCTCTCTCCCCAAAATTAAAATTATATATATATATATATATATATATATATATATATATATATATATGAAAGAGAAGGTCTTTGATACGGTTTGCATATTTGCAGCTGGAGATCCACAAAGGGAGAAAAAATGAATCACGTATCATAAAGTAGTTTTTATTCCTGAGCTTTCAACCCCTGCCAGGGGTCTTCATCAGAGGATAATGCTTAGACTTACAAGAATCAAAGGCAATATATAGCAACACATTACGTGGAGGGGGTGGGGGGGGGTGGCTGTCAGTGTGATGGGGGGGGGGGGGGTATTGGGTGTACAGTTTATTTATTATGAACATGTTCTTCTTAAGTTTGCATATGCTGGATTTATGTCCAAGTGTCTGTTGATGGCGTTCTCATTTGATAGCCAAGATTCGGCCAGCTCTCTGGCACTTTCAGTACTGGCCTTAAATTTTACTTGTACATTGTCCCAGTTAAATGTATGTCCTATTGATTTAGTATGTGTGTAGATCAATGAAAGTGAGTCCTTTCTTCTGACGCCGTTGCGATGTTCCTGTATACGTTTTGCGATGTTCCTGTATACGTGTTGCGATTCTTTTTGAAGTTTGTCCTATGTATACCACTGAGCAAGAACTGCATGGAATGCTATAAACTGCGTTTCGTGTTTCAACACGTATACAGGAACATCGCAACGGCGTCAGAAGAAAGGACTCACTTTCATTGATCTACACGCATACTAAATCAACAGGACATACATTTAACTGGGACAATGTACAAGTAAAATTTAAGGCCAGTACTGAAAGTGCCAGAGAGCTGGCCGAATCTTGGCTATCAAATGAGAACGCCATCAACAGACACTTGGACATAAATCCAGCATATGCAAACTTAAGAAGAACATGTTCATAATAAATAAACTGTACACCCAATACCCCCCCCCCCCATCACACTGACTTAGCCACCCCCCCACCCCCTCCACGTAATGTTTTGCTGTATATTGCCTTTGATTCTTGTAAGTCTAAGCATTATCCTCTGATGAAGACCCCTGGCAGGGGTTGAAAGCTCAGGAATAAAAACTACTTTATGATACGCGATTCATTTTTTCTCCCTTTGTGGATATCCAGCTGCAAATATATATATATATATATATATATATATATATATATATATATATATATATATATATATATATATATATATATAATATATAATATGTACAGGGTGAGTCAAAATTATGTTAACATTTGAATGGCGGAACCAATTTATTCACAAAACATACTTCATATGTGAAAGATGATTTATAGGAATGTGTCAACCTGTTTGCCATCACATTCAACACCTGTACCATATGTGGCACATAAATTGTCCATAAAAATTGTATATAAGTATATACATAGCAGTACCATTACTGTTAACATAATTTTGACTCACCCTGTATTTTTTAAAATATGTAATATTTCTATTTTTCTTGACCTTCTGTAACTAAGCATTTCACTATAATGTGCTAAATTGTATCTGACAAATAATATTTGATTGAGTTAAGAATGACATGACCAGGCCATAAAGAATTGGTGCATGTATGTGATCCCCCAATATTGTAAAATGGCAAAAACAATGGGGAAAAAAAAAATCAGACACGCACGCGCGCACACACATGCACACACACACACACACACACACCAGTCCCACCACCACACAGGTCTTTTCAGACTGGACTCCAAGACAAGACTGAAGTGAGGTGGAATAGGACCATATGGCAGGAAGAGGCGGGGCCCGGAGGGCGAGCATATAACATGTGACATCATAGGTGGTACAGGTGTCAGTCTTCCATCCTGCAGGGGGAGGAGAAGGAAAGGCATTAAGCAACAGTGCCAACTCCTGGTCTGGAGGAGAATTGCCATCACCAGAGCCCTTCAGGTGTCCCGGAAACACACACACGTCACAGCTATTATACACATACCTGGGCAACGCTAGTCATTGCAATATTTTGTTTTTCGAGCACATTTTCAAACAAAGAATGTAGCTCAAAGCACTTAACAAGATGTTACAATAAGGACATTGTAGGTGTCACCTTTGATTGTCGGAGTTGCACAAAATTACCTTGGGTACACAGCTCTGTGCAAATCACACTTAGCAGAAAAACTGCAGAGTTTCTAAAATAATCAGTTTTCCTAGCAATAAT
This sequence comes from Erpetoichthys calabaricus, assembly GCF_900747795.2. Taxonomy (NCBI): domain Eukaryota; kingdom Metazoa; phylum Chordata; class Cladistia; order Polypteriformes; family Polypteridae; genus Erpetoichthys; species Erpetoichthys calabaricus. Next base: position 11,438,103 of record NC_041408.2, on the reverse strand, counting down.
AACTTCACTCTCAATTTTCCACATTCAATAAATTTCAAAAAAAGCATTGTCAGAGTAAGCTGAAAATCAGAAGGACCCCAGTCAGTGAAATGCTTCTTGCATTTGAGAATCGGGACGTGATAAAGACTTTTATTGACATGAGAAATGAGAATTGCAGGAGAAGACCGTGTCGTGCAGTCGATCCTTCATGAGAAAGTGCGTTTTCCTGCATCCTGTGAAAATCAACCCAATACCGCACTGTTCCCATTACTCTTTTTAGATTAGGGAGAGACATACATACGAGGGATGTTTAAAAAGTTTTCGCAATTTTTTTTTAACTCTATCTCTCTATTATAAAAAAAAATCCTGGGAGAGAAAGACGGGAGATGAGACGTGATCTTCACGTTAAGATCACGGAAGACACTTAAAAGACCCGTGAGACGAAAGAGATTGGCCACAGAGCGTCTCGCGGGGACCTTAAACACGAAACTTTGTGCCAAGAGATTGACCCAGGACCGTCTTGCGATGATGTGGAACATGAGATTCTTGCAAGACGTGCCCTACTTACAACCAAATAAGAGCACGGGCAGCAACACACTCAGTCGTCTAAAGGCTTTGAGCAGACACAGATCCAGGGCTCTCAGCGCATATAAAGCATATAAGGACAATACGTTATAAATGAAACATCGAAGACTAAGCAAAGAAGAAAGCAGCGCAGAGAAGAGAAACACAAAAGTGTTGGAGAGAAAAAAGAGCAAAAAAGAAAAAATAATCGAGGTGCAAATTCAGAAAATAAGGAAAGTAATTATTAGCCCGGAACAAGTGGAATTGAAAAAAAGCAGGTCCAATCGGGCTCAGAATTAAAAGACAAAGTAGAACTTCATAAAGACGTTCACAAAGGTTGGCACTATACACATGCAGAGCAGGTTAGAGATTATGAAAGCAGTGGACACGTGTAGAGAAAGTTAAAGAATATGAAAGCAGGAAAATTAGAAAGTATAAAAAAAAGAAAGTAAAGATCGCAGTGGCGCAAACAAATGGAAATTATTACTCGAATAAAGGGAAAATAATCACCACGGACCAGGTGTCATTGAAAACAAAACAGGACAAAGCGAGGTCAGAAATAAAAGTCAAAGAGTAGAAAACAAAGTAAAATGTCATAAAGAGGTTAAAAAACAAAAGGGCCAAACACATGCAAAGCAGGTTAGAGATCATGAAAACTGGAATTCAAAAGACTAAAAAAAAAAACGTAGGCGCGAAACACACGCAGAGCGATATACAGAATAGGAAAGCAGAAAAAAACGACAGTGTCAAAACAAAGACAGTAAACATCGCATTAGCACAAACAAAGAGACATTATTACTCGGAGAAATAACGAAAAGGCGAATAGAGATCAAATATATGGACACAGGTGATATGTCAGAAGTATGTAAATATTGTAAGGCATTGAAGTTTAAGTCAGAGAATTTCAAAAACGGAGTTTACCTCACATGCATTTATTGGTTACTTTGCAAAAAAAATATAAAAAAAACTATCCATGTGCGCCCAACTACGTTGCTCGTGTTAAAGTTGTCTGTGAAGGGCTCCCTGTTTAAACACGGCTGCCAGTCGTGAACTGGGCCCTTCGTCGCACAGCATTATGATTTTTTATAAGGGAAACAAAATTACAAAACAACACCCTTGGACATTGATTCGATAGGAACGGCCTACTCGGAATTACTGTCTGAATAGTAATTATGTGGTGGTGGAGGAGCATTTCTGCTTCTCTCCGTTCACAGTCCGTCTCGTTTTCATGACGCTGTCGTTTCCTCTCACGATCTCTTCTCAACCTTTCTCCAATCTCGCAGGTTGCTTTGTGGCAATCCAAAGAGTAAGGAAGAACCAATGCTTCTTTCTTGAACTCCAAACGCCGACTGATGGAAAATCACAGAAGTGTGTCCGACTTATATACTCTGACTGCCGACTCGAAGAAGTGGGTGAACATTCGATTTGGACGAAGTGCTGCCAACGACAGTCGATAGAAACACAAAAAACCACAGTCTCGACAACAAAGCAGGTGTCGACGCCAGATCTAAACACAAAGAGTGCTATCGACAGTGTTTGTAAACAAAAGTAACAACCAAGGTGTTGTGTATTCAGCCAGTACAAGCAGCACGTAGTCTCCTTTAGTTCAATCCTCTTTAATCACCACACTCCAACCTCATCCAACAATCCTCCTCCTCCATCACTACTGCCCTCTACTGAACACAGCAGGAACACCACACAAGGCAGTGAATTCGCAGACAAACAAAGATGAAGATCCAAATGAAGATTATATATAAAGATTATTAACCGCTGATGATGTCGATCGCTTTGTCTGTGCTGAAATTCCAAACAGAGAAGCCTATCCTGAATTATGGTACAAAGTCATTAAACACAAGTCTCTCGGACCTCATTTAAAAGATTCAGCCTGTTGGGACTCGAAAGATTCTAAATATTGTTTTTAACGAAGTTTTGAAATAAAAGCGAAGCTAATGAAATAGCAACAATTCAAAGAAAAAAAAAATCTTAAAAGTGTGTATCCGGAAAACTAAACACGGGGGATGATGGCGAGCGAAGCAAGCACGGGGGCAAAACCCCCTAGTTTATTAAAAATTTCATAAATAAATTACATCACATTTCTACACAGTCACCTTCCTTTGCGATGCAATTTTCCCATTCACATGACACTCTCAGACACGAACAATTACTACTCCTCACGCCTTCCCCGTTTCCAATGAAAATATAAAAGTGCGGAAACTTTTTGAACATCCCTCATACCTAATGGACGTCTCTTCTTAAAGCCTCTGAAAGGGATTAGTGCAGAACTAACATGCACAACAATAAGACCGAACTATGACAGGCAGGAAAGTTGAAAATGTCACTTACACGTAAAAACTATTTCTCTCTATCCATATCATTGTGCACATTAAAATAATAGACATGTAAGCTTATTGTTACCCTGTGAAAAGAAATTATAAATTTGTGGCTTTCCCGATCCATAAAATTAAAGCTGTCACAAAACAGGAATTGAGTCATTTGAGTACACAGATGCATCACACTTATTAAATACACTTAAACCAGCGACAAAGAGATGGTAGCCGCCTTTGTTTGCTGGGATTATGCAAAAATCGGTTAATTATCACATCATCTGTACAAAGGCAGGACAGGCTGCCAGCGCTCCCCGATTGCTGGCTAACCAGCATTTGCAGAGAGCGGTGAAGCCGTCGCTCGACGTGAACGTGCCGCAGTGGTAAGCCACAATGTCACCGGTACATCAGCAGCAAAAAGTGCGGGGCTGTAGTGCTTCATTTTCAACTATGTATAATATGGGGGGGCATATTAATACAAAAAAAAAAAAAGCTATCCTTCTGAATCTAGCAATAATTCTTTAAAAAAAAAAAAATCTCTGCCAGCTCTCCCGATTGATTTCACTCTTCCATTTCATTTCAAATCTATTTTCAGCACACAGCTGGCAATTAAAAATTTAAGAGGACATACAGCAATTTTTGAGATTTACACTTTGATGGTGATATTTATGCCAGATACCATGCTGTATTTGTCTCATTATTTATTTATTTATTTGAAATTCAGCTTACAGTTTTATTTCAAGACAAATAAATCTGCATCAGGATTATTTTAGGATAGTGCACATGTTGACACATTCTGAGGAGCAAATCCATGTATACTGTGAAGGACGGAAATAATGTGTTACATTTAAATAAAATTCCCAGGCCGTATAAGACACTAAAGATACGATATTTTTAGAAGTTGGTACATTTCTGATCATTTCTCTATTGCAGCGCTTTTGGATCAAGGACCACTTTGTCAAAAATCTAAGATATGGAGAACCACCTGTAGCCAAGAGTCGCTCATGACTGAAGATCACGCATGACGATTATCACATTTTTCTACATGTACAGGTGCTGGTCATAACATTAGAATATCATGACAAAGTTGATTTATTTCAGTAATTCCATTCAGAAAGTAAAACTTGTATATTAGATTCATTCATTACACACAGACTGATGTATTTCAAATGTTTATTTCTTTTAATGTTGATGATTATAACTGACAACTAATGAAAGTCCCAAATTCAGTATCTCGGAAAATTAGAATATTGTGAAAAGGTTCAATATTGAAGACACCTGGTGCCACACTCTAATCAGCTAATTAACTCAAAAGCCTTTAAATGGTCTCTCAGTTGAGTTCTGTAGGCTACACAATCATGGGGAAGACTGCTGACTTGACAGTTGTCCAAAAGACGACCATTGACACCTCGCACAAGGAGGGCAAGACACAAAAGGTCATTGCTAAAGAGGCTGGCTGTTCACAGAGCTCTGTGTCCAAGCACATTAATAGAGAGGCGAAGGGAAGGACAAGATGTGGTAGAAAAAAGTGTACAAGCAATAGGGATAACCGCACCCTGGAGAGGATTGTGAAACAAAACCCATTCAAAAATGTGGGGGAGATTCACAAAGAGTGGACTGCAGCTGGAGTCAGTGCTTCAAGAACCACCACACACAGACGTATGCAAGACATGGGTTTCAGCTGTCGCATTCCTTGTGTCAAGCCACTCTTGAACAAGAGACAGCATCAGAAGCGTCTCGCCTTTGGACTGCTGCTGAGTGGTCCAAAGTTATGTTCTCTGATGAAAGTAAATTTTGCATTTCCTTTGGAAATCAAGGTCCCAGAGTCTGGAGGAAGAGAGGAGAGGCACAGAATCCACGTTGTGTGAGGTCCAGTGTAAAGTTTCCACAGTCAGTGATGGTTTGGGGTGCCATGTCATCTGCTGGTGTTGGTCCATTGCGTTTTCTGAGGTCCAAGGTCAACGCAGCCGTCTACCAGGAAGTTTTAGAGCACTTCATGCTTCCTGCTGCTGACGAACTTTATGGAGATGCAGATTTCATTTTCCAACAGGACCTGGCACCTGCACACAGTGCCAAAGCTACCAGTACCTGGTTTAAGGACCATGGTATCCCTGTTCTTGATTGGCCAGCAAATTCGCCTGACCTTAACCCCATAGAAAATCTATGGGGTATTGTGAAGAGGAAGATGCAATATGCCAGACCCAACAATTCAGAAGAGCTGAAGGCCACTATCAGAGCAACATGGGCTCTCATAACACCTGAGCAGTGCCACAGACTGATCGACTCCATGCCACGCCGCATTGCTGCAGTAATCCAGGCCAAAGGAGCCCCAACTAAATATTGAGTGCTGTACATGCTCATACTTTTCATGTTCATACCTTTCAGTTGGCCAACATTTCTAAAAATCCTTTTTTTGCATTGGTCTTAATTGATATTCTAATTTTCCGAGACACTGAATTCGGGACCTTCATTAGTTGTCAGTTATAATCATCAACATTAAAAGAAATAAACATTTGAAATACATCAGTCTGTGTGTAATGAATGAATCTAATATACAAGTTTCACTTTTTGAATGGAATTACTGAAATAAATCAACTTTGTCATGATATTTTAATTTTATGACCAGCACCTGTACTTGTGAAATATACTGAAACCGTTAAGTGAATTCATTTCTTACATTGTACATTCATTTATTGCTACAATGTCTGGGTCACAAACTTGAACACGAGCCATATCAAGGTTTGGGGCAACCACCCGTATATATTGTTTCCTGGCTGCAAAATTGTAAACAAATGGTAGCACTGGTGTTCACAAATCAGAGTCCAAAACAGAACTGAGGGAATAGGGGAATGGTGGAGGCTTTTAACTCTTTGAGGGCTGAATATTTTTTCCAAAAAATTCAGTTTTCTGAAAAGCACACAAAGCAATGGTTTCACACATAAATCAACCTAAAACGTCTGTTGCTACATGCTGTGGCAGCTGTTGGCGCATGTTTGACATCTCTGTGGCTACGCGGGGGCACCTCGATGGCCAGCAGGAATGCACGGGGCAGCGGTGGCAGTCGCAGTGTGACGCAATATGGTTTGTACCTATTGCCATCATCATAAGTGGTGGTCCTCCCAGGCAAACGCTGCCGTAGGCGCATCAGCTACCCAATTGTGTTCAGTACCACAAGATCATCTGGGGATTGATCAACTAATGCTGGTACCTCACTTTCATTTTCGATATCCATCTCCTGATTACTTGCATCAAATTCCATGTCTGACAAGTCAGAGTCCGATTCAGCGATAATACGTAACACACATGGACTATATTAATTTGCACATCCGCTTTAGTCTCTCGCCAGATGTCGATGCCATTTTAGAAACTGTTTGCTCTGCGCTACTCACACAAGGAATCAAGGTCAAAACAACAAAGCTGCTTAGTTTTCCTTCTGTGCAAAAAGAGTCGAACTAAAACGCAAGGGCTAGTTTTGACGTAATTTACAGCCGATTACTGTCTTCTACCCCTGAATTTCGACAAAAGTCAACATCAACCCTGAAAGAGTTAAAGGTGAGGATAGGAAATGACGTCAAAGGGGCCAGGACCGGAAGGGTCATCAACCATAGCCTTGAAGCCCGGACATGACATCAAAGAGGCCGGAACTAGAAAGATCTTCATTCATAGGTTCGGACTTGGAAGTAACGTCAACAGGTGGAATTTCCTGTGAATGGTCTGTGCACACTGCCACATCCTGGTCAGATTCGGAATTGCCCTCATTCAAGCCCTTTAGCAGCCTCCCACACGCATGTGTGTGACACTGGTTCTGGATTTTGTAATTCATTTGAACATCTTGTCTTTGAAACGGCTCTGCCCACAAAAACTGGTCACCAATTAACAAAAGGGTTAGAATGAAAACCTGCAGCCACAGGAACCCTTCTCCAGGACTGGTATAGACAACAAATGGTAGACTTGCTAACTGGGGGAAGCAGGGTGAGGCGTCCTCCAGGATTGGTGGAAGGAATGTTGGGGGGTCTGGGTGTATAAGAAAAGGAAGACTGACAGCAGAGGTCATCTTCAGTGGCGATGAGGTTTATTGTAGTGGACAGAGCATCATGGGTCTCCTGAGTACCAGGATGGGGTGAACTTCTCATTTTTTTTCTAGCCCACTCATTTCTGCCAGTGAACAGTGTCTGGAGGTGCCACCTCTGTGTGGTATCAAACCTCAATCCAAGCTCTTTTTACGTGTAGGTCCTAGTTGGTGGAACAAGCTGCCCATCTTCATCCAAACTGCTGTCTCCTTCAACGTGTCTAAGAAGAGATTGAAAGCCCTGCCGTTCTGTGAATTTCTGACAGATTGTTAAGGAATGGTTTTCACACAGTGGATATCTTTCATATTCTTATTTTATCTTATTTTATTATTTTAGCTTTATAGCTTCACTTGTGGTGGACAACGTTTGTAACAATGTCCCGACATCCTTGATCAAAGCAGTCTGTAGACCAGGGGTGTTGAACTCTGGTCCTGGAGAGCCGCAGTGGCTGCAAGTTTTCATTTTAACCATCATCTTCATTAGTGACCAGTTTTTGCTGTTAATTAAATTCTTTTGCCTTAGTTTTAATTAACTTGACTCAGGCCCTTTAGATCAGGGGTCGCCAACTCCAGTCCTGGAGGACCACCGTGGCTGCAGGTTTTCATTCTAACCCTTTTTTTAATGAGTGCCCTGTTTGTGTTGCTAATTAACTCTGTTTCCATTCCTTTTAATTAACTTGTTTTTTTTAAGATTTGTTCCCCTCAATTTCTTTACCATACCCCTGAATTTCTTCATTTCTTTCCTTAAACGGACACCCAAACAGAAATGAAATGTGAAGCGAGTGAGCGAAGAGAAGACCAACTAAGTCAGGGCTTCCAACTCCAATCAGTTGCTTAATTAGGTGCAGAGTCGTGTTGTTAATTAAACTCGTTCTTTAACTCCATGGCTTGTTGCTACTCTCATTGTGCAATTGCAGACATTTCTGTTATTGTTGATTTTGTCTTTCTAAGAACGCCATTAAAATGTCTTGGGGACCTGAGCAGATAGACACTCCTGAGATCTTCATCTTTCTTTATTTTCAGAGATTGTATGATGGACACCAGTTGTTTTGGCTCATTTTGTACCTCATGATTGTTTAGCAGCTAATTAAGGAAAAACAAACAATTGAGGGGTCTGAGTCTTCAAGAGCAAATCAATTACAATTAGTTCACAAGAAGATAATTAGCAGCAAAAACAGGTCACTCATTAAGAAAAGGGTTAGAACGAAAACCTGCAGCCACGGTGGTCCTCCAGGACCGGAATTGGCGACCCCTGCCTTAGAGGTCTCTTTTTCCTTAATTAGCAGCCAAACAATAATGAGACACAAAATGAGCTGCCACATAACCAGCTCACCTGTGCCCATTACAGAATATCTGAAAATAAAGAAAGGTGATGGTCTTGGTAAGGTTGATCTCTCAGGTCATCCAAACACCTTGACGGTGTTCTTAGAAAAAACAGAAAATCAACAGTTTTGGAAATGTCTGTTGTGGCAGAATGAGAGCAGCAACAAGCCGTGGAATTAAATAACAGGTTAATTAACAGCAAGAATCGGCTTCTCATTAAGAGACTGGTTGGGGTGAAATTGACTGGAGTTTGAAATCCCGGTTTATTTGGTCATCTGTTGGCTCGTTTCACATCTCATTTCTGTTTGGCTGCCATTTAATGAAGAAAGGAATCAATTCAGTGGACTGAATCCTTAAAAACAGGGCAATTAAAATGAAGGGAAAAAGAGTTAATTAGCAGTGAAAAGGGGATTAGGAAAAGAGTTAGAATGAAAACCTGCAGCCACTATGGCCCACCAGGCCTGAAGTTTAACACCCCTGCCCTAGCCTGAGGTTACTGGATTCTGTTGACCTCTTTTGTAAGTCAATTTAATTCTTATGATAATATTTATTTACCCAATTCACAGTACAGAATCCTTAAAAACAGAGCTATTTAAATGAATGGAAAAGGAGTTAATTAGCAAAACTGATAACTGATTAGGAAAAGGGTTAGAATGAAAACCTGCAGCCGCTGCGACCCACCACAACCAGAGTTGGGTTCCCCTGTATTAGTCTGATGTTACTCGATTCTGTTCACCTCCTTTGTAAGTCACATTGGGTAAATAAACATAAATGTATTCATAAGAATCAATTCAGAGGACTGAATCCTTAAAAACAGGGCTATTAAAATGAAGAGAAAAGGAGTTAATTAGCAGCAAAAACTGGTAACTAATTAGGAAAATGGTTAGAATGAAAACCTGCAACCACTGGGACGCCCACCAGCACTGGAGTTGGACATCCCTGCCTTAGCCTGGGGTTACTCGATTCTGTTGACCTCCTTTGTAAGTCACATTGGGTAAACAGACATAAATGTATTCATAAGAATCCATTCAGAGGGCTTAATACTTAAAAACAGGGCTATTAAAATGAAGAGAAAAGGAGTTAATTAGCAGCAAAAACTGATAACTGATTAGGAAAAGGGTTAGAATGAAAACCTGCAGCCGCTGCGGCCCACCACAACCAGAGTTGGGTTCCCCTGTATTAGACTGATGTTACTCGATTCTGTTGACCTCCTTTGTAAGTCACATTGGGTAAATAAACATAAATGTATTCATAAGAATCAATTCAGAGGACTGAATCCTTAAAAACAGGGCTATTAAAATGAAGAGAAAAGGAGTTAATTAGCAGCAAAAACTGATAACTGATTAGGAAAAGGGTTAGAATGAAAACCTGCAACCACTGGGACGCCCACCAGCACTGGAGTTGGACATCCCTGCCTTAGCCTGGGGTTACTCGATTCTGTTGACCTCCTTTGTAAGTCACATTGGGTAAACAGACATAAATGTATTCATAAGAATCCATTCAGAGGGCTTAATACTTAAAAACAGGGCTATTAAAATGAAGAGAAAAGGAGTTAATTAGCAGCAAAAACTGATAACTGATTAGGAAAAGGGTTAGAATGAAAACCTGCAGCCGCTGCGGCCCACCACAACCAGAGTTGGGTTCCCCTGTATTAGACTGATGTTACTCGATTCTGTTGACCTCCTTTGTAAGTCACATTGGGTAAATAAACATAAATGTATTCATAAGAATCAATTCAGAGGACTGAATCCTTAAAAACAGGGCTATTAAAATGAAGAGAAAAGGAGTTAATTAGCAGCAAAAACTGGTAACTAATTAGGAAAAGGGTTAGAATGAAAACCTGCAACCACTGGGACGCCCACCAGCACTGGAGTTGGACATCCCTGCCTTAGCCTGGGGTTACTCGATTCTGTTGACCTCCTTTGTAAGTCACATTAGGTAAACAGACATAAATGTATTCATAAGAATCCATTCAGAGGGCTGAATACTTAAAAACAGGGCTATTAAAATGAAGAGAAAAGGAGTTAATTAGCAGCAAAAACTGATAACTGATTAGGAAAAGGGTTAGAATGAAAACCTGAAGCCACTGAGACGCCCACCATGCCTGGATTTGGACACCCCTGCCCTAGCCTGAGGTTACTCAGTTCTGTTGACCTCCTTTGTAAGTCACTTTGGGTAAATAAATATAAATGTATTCCTCCCACACTTAAGAGTTAACACAAAGTAGAAATGATTTCTGTTAGGGTTTTTATTGTGGTATATTAGAATTAAGACTTTTATTTTGCCCAATCACCGGACTGCATTTTGTAATCGTTACGTGTATCAATTCTTTTAATAACAATAACAATAATAATACCTGTAAATTATACAGTGGGGCCACAAATAGTGCATAAAAATTTGAAAGATCAAGTTTTGATCTTTCTAAGCTTCATTTAATAGCTGCTTAATTTTTATAAGAGCAAATAATAATTTTGTAGGGCATGTGTTAATGTCAGTTGTAATTAATGTTTTTTTGTGCCAATAAATTAGCTCAATTCCATATGTCAGAGCAGCTGTTCCATTAGTCCTCTCAGACCTCGTACAAAGTGTCAAAACCAGGCTTTACATGCCATGGCGCTCTCTGTACTCTTATAAAAGCTGCTGATCCTTTAATACACTGTTCAAATTAAACACAAAGCACATTAAAAGGATTTAGCACATTCCTGGATTGTCTTTTCATGGACGTATAAAAAAGGGCCAGCAGCTCAGATGAATAGGGCTGGCCACGTTACTGACGTTTTCAAGCTATTTCAACTCTTTTATGAAGGGAATGGCCCAAATCATCTTTATCGCTAATTTAATAGAAGCTTTCCTTAAATGCTGACAGTTTCTTTTCTCTGTATGTGCTAGACTTGCCTCTCAGAGGCATAATTAGGCCGATTTTAATAACTAAATGAAATGCTACATATCCTTTTTTGTCTCTGTGTTAAAGTAATTGCTTTATAAAATGCTTTTCTTTATTATAGCCCATCCATCTTCTAAACCCACTTATCCAGGCCAAGGTTGCAGAGAAGATGGAGCCTATCCTAGCAAGCATCAGGACAATGGGAGAACAAACCCTGGACAGCCCATTGCAGGATGAACACACACAAAATCTACACCAGGGGTCTCAAACTCTGATCCTGGAGGGCCGCAGTAGCTACAGGTTTTCATTCTAACCCTTTTCTTAATTGGTGACCAGTGTCAGGTGGAACTACAAACAAGGGCAATGGGGAACTGTTGGTTTGCTGGTCATTTTAAATAGACGGCCATTAAAAACCAGGAATGCACCTGTTTAGGCTAAAAAGAGGAACCACGGGTGGGGAATCTTAACAAGCGAGACAACAAAAATAAAGAGCTTAGTTGATTGAGCGAAAATGGCTTCAGCTGCAAGAACTGGTGTCTCATTGTTAGGAAATTGGAGTGGAACAAAAACCTGCAGCCACCACAGCCCACCAGGCCTGACTTTGCAGACCCCTGATTTAATTCAAAGTGGATTATCTTCAGAGTGTTTTAAAATCTTAATTATACGGGAAAAAGAAAATGGAGCTGATCCAGGAAAGAAAAAAAACCCCAAAAATGTCTTGACTAAGTAGAGGACTGTTAACATTAACAAATGCTTAATGGGAGCCCCTTGTGCTTTAACAGTGTTGTTAATCAACTTAAAAGGCTACACCCTGTTAAAAATGAAAACTAAGCAGGTGAAAAGTTTTTATATCAAGCTATTAAATCTTGTTTTTCTTATCAAAAGAAAGTACTGACTTATGAAAAACTTGTTTTGGCTATTTAAAAAAAAATCCTGTTAAATAAGCTTTCTAACTCCATTAACAAATTTGTTTGTTAAATAAAAACAAAACAACTTCCATTTTCTTCTAGTTTTTGCATGTCCATTTTTTTTGCAGTGAAGCAAACAATCAAAGTATTAGGAAGACAAAGTCAAAAAATCCTTAAAAACCATTTGAGCAAATAAACAACAAGATTCTTTATTTAGGATCATCCCATAATCAGGCTATCCAGTCTACGACACTGCTATCGTGGGCTGCATCAGGAGTGGGCAGGAGGAGGAGTATAGGGACCTAATCAATGACTTTGTTAAATGGTGCGACTCAAACCACCTACACCTGAACACCAGCAAAACCAAGGAGCTGGTGGTGGATTTTAGGAGGCCCAGACCCCTCATGGACCCCATGATCATCACAGGTGACTGTGTGCAGAGGGTGCAGACCTATAAATACCTGGGAGTGCAGCTGGATGATAAATTAGACTGGACTGCCAATACTGATGCTCTGTGCAATAGAGGACACAGCTGACTATACTTCCTGAGAAGGCTGGCGTCCTTCAACATCTGCAATAAGATGCTGCAGATGTTCTATCAGACGGTTGTGGCAAGCACCCTCTTCTACGCGGTGGTGTGCTGGGGAGGCAGCATAAAGAAGAGGGATGCCTCACACCTGGACAAACTGGTGAGGAAGGCAGGCTCTATTGTTGGTATGGAGTTGGACAGTTTAACATCTGTGGCAGAGCGACGGGCGCTCAGCAGGCTCCTGTCAATCATGGAGAATCCACTGCATCCACTGAACAGGATCATCTCCAGACAGAAGAGCAGCTTCAGCGACAGACTGCTGTCATCGTCCTGCTCCACTGACAGACTGAGGAGATCGTTCCTCCACACACTATGTGACTCTTCAGTTCCACCCGGGAGGGTAATCATTAACATTATACAAAGTTATTGTCTGTTTTTACCTGCATTATTATCAATCTTTAATTTAATATTGTTTTTTGTATCAGTAAGGTGCTGCTGGAGTATGTGAATTTCCCCTTGGGATTAATAAAGTATCTATCTATCTATCTATCTATCTATCTATCTATCTATCTATCTATCTATCTATCTATCTATCTAACCAGCTGCCATCCAAAATGCTTTCCAGGAGATGACATCATGCATCACATGACATGAATCACCTGCTAGCAACCTGCATAGTAACCATAAACAAGATGGCCATGACCGGGAAGAAAACTACTCAGAACGGCTGAACAAGAACACAAGAACACAATCCACAGAATGGCAGTGTGATGATGTCAGAAACAGAATGTTAAACTTAAACAGCATACTAAAAATAGAAAAATAATTTATAACTGACAAAAAAAACCCAGATTAATCACAAACTACAGCATTATGTTGTGTGTTTGGGTTTTGTTTTTTTTATATTCATTTTATTAATTTCTTTGAAGCTTTTTTAAAATTTCCTCCTGGGGACAAATAAACTATGGTGGGCTGGTGCCCTGTGTTGGCTGGGATTGGCTCCAGCAGACCCCCATGACCCTGTAGTTAGGATATAGCGAGTTGGATAATGGCTGGATGGATGGATAGGACAAATAAAGTAGAATCTATCCATCTATCATATAGTGCCTTTCATTATCTATCTATCTATCTATCTATCTATCTATCTATCTATCTATCTATCTATCTATCTATCTATCTATCTATCTATCTATCTATCTATCTATCTATCTTATCCTGCCTACTACACTACATTAATACCTATCTATCTACAGTATCTATTTATCATATAGCACTTATCTCACTATACATATTGTCACACACGAGCGAGTAGGGGGCAGCCAACAGCCTCGACAGAGTGTGGAAAACCGTAGAAGGGGACTACTAGACAGTGCGCTAATGCCTGTCTCTCTTTTCTCAGCAGGAAAAACAAAGAGACGAAACCCGACAAAACATAAGCAGACGACAAACCAACAACGCACTTCTACATCAGTCTACAGTCCTGCAGGATGACTTCATGTCCAGTCCCTCGTTGATGTCCTCCCGTCCAGCTTCCCATGTTGACATCACCTTCATCACCCCACTCCTCCGTCACCCTCATTTCCTTTTTGACTGTACTTCTTCCGGTTCCACCCCATAAAAGTTTCCTCTGGAAACTGTTTTTTCTGTCTAACGTGTACTTTGTATGCATACGACTGGTACCTCAGAGCTACTGCTTGGCCTGAGCTGTTCACACTATACAGGCACGGTTTCCCCAGCCCTTAGTTGATTATCTGTGTCTTCTTATACTTCACAATATCTACCTATTATATAGTGCCTTTCATGTCTATCTATCATATAGCATATTTCTCTTTCTCTATATCTATCTATTATATTGTGCCTTTCATATATACTCTATCTATCTATCTATCTATCTATCTATCTATCTATCTATCTATCTATCTATCTATCTATCTATCATATAGTGCCTTTCACATCTATCTATCTATCTATCTATCTATCTATCTATCTATCTATCTATCTATCTATCTATCTATCTATCATATAGTGCCTTTCACATCTATCTATCTATCTATCTATCTATCTATCTATCTATCTATCTATCTATCTATCTATCTATCTATCTATCTATCTTCAATTTAACTCCATTCCTTCTGTTTTTGCTCATTTAATTTTGCTGTTGGCCTCTTTTTAGCTTCCGATTTTTGCAATTTTATTCCATCCTTCCTTGGTTTTGCTTCTTCACTTTTGCTGTTGGCGTCTTCTTAGCTTCACTTATCAACTTGCCAGCTGTATGTTTAACAATCTTGGAGAGAATTTAAATTAAACTTGATTTTTTTAATGCTTTTAACAGGCAATATTGCCATCCACTTCTTAAATGAATACTCCGTCCCAAAATATATTTTTTTAATATGCTACTTACCCAAAAATGTTCGCAGTGACGGCCAAGAAAATGTTTAATCTCATGTAATCTCTCAGAAGGAGAGAAAAAAATGATATTATCATGAAAAGTAATGGCAATGACGTGTAAAACATCAATGAAGAAAAGAAATAAATTCTCACGTTACTCGAGTTGCCTAATCCACGTGTCATTTATCAAGCTGTATGCTCAAAATGTGCAAAAACGCATGCATTTTTTTTATTTTTGCTGAAATATTATTCTTTGCTTTCAGAAAAAGCAGCACACATCGTAAACAGGAAAATGCACTCCTATAATTCTGTACTTGTGAATTGAAGACAGGACTCCTGACCAATGAATGAAGGGCAGAGGCAGGTCTTCAATTCAGAGGTGACCTGCAAAACCAGAACTCGAGTTGGTTAGCCGCTGTGAGACAAAGAGTACCGATAAGAGGAGGATGCTAAATGTGTGGTGAGAACAACAATAGAGTTCTTCGGGGGTCTGTCGTTGGACCGTTATCCTGTCTCATTTACATTAATAACCCAGATTTCAGTGTAATTAGTAAACTGGTGAAATTCATAGATGTTTGTAAAACTGGTGCAATGTCAGACACTGAGGGGTCATGCAGAACAATAAAAAAATCCCGAAAAAGTTTCCGAACTCGACGACCACTTGAAGACTGCAGTTTAATGAAGAAACGTTGAAGTGCTACACGTGAGCAATGGGAACATCAGTTATAAATACAAGACGCCGTCCTACATGAGGCAACCTTGATGTGCTAAACTACAGTTCAATTTGTTCTCTGCCTGTCAGTTATATGTTTTGTGCTCGGACTCCTCCTGTACGCCATTGGTTTTAGGTCAGCAAATAGCGATTCTGAAAGTTACGGTAATGCCTGAACGAGCCATTTAAAAAAAAACAAATGACATTATATGCTCTTCATTTCTTTTTTTTCTAATACTACAATGAGCAATTTTGTATTTCTTTTTATTACCATGTGCACCTTACATTTAGTTTTCATTTTCTTTTTTACTTACTTAGATTTTTAAATTTACTTCATTCTAATATTATTGCTTTTCTATTTTCTGTACAAATGCTGCTTTTTGTGTTGTTTTATACAAAATAAAAAGAATTTTTGTTTATTAAATTTTTGCTATTGATCCTATTATTTTAGACTTTTTTTTTTTTACATTTTGGAGAGATGGAGCGGCCCATGGAGTTTTTCTTTTTTTTGCCTGGAGGCCCCAAGAGTCCCTACAATCACCTCTGGTTTGTAACAACCAGAATACCATATATAAATACTTAAAAAGGGTGAAAACAAATTATGAAAATTATAATAATTCTTTATATCCACATAGCGCTTTTCTCATTACTTAAAGCACCTTTCATTGTGAGCGGGGAGCCACTTCAACCACCACTAATGTGCAGCGTCCACTTGGATGAGGCGACGGCAGCCATTTTTGCCCCAGTATGCTCACTGCACATGAGCTGTTAGGTGATGAAGAGGTGAGAGGCAGATTGCCAATCAGAGAGGCTGGCTGCTGTAAATTATGCAAAATGTACAAAACATAACAGCCATGCCTCCATCACTTCAGAAGGGGTCATCCACCTGAAGCTAAACATGTTCAGGCCTGGGCAATACTTGGATAGAAGACCATCTAGGAGAAGGTTGGGTTTTTGCTGGAAGGTGGTGTTGGTGAGGTCAGCAGGAGGCGCTTACCCTGTGGTCTGAATGTGGATCCCAAAAATCCAGTACAGTGATGGGGACACCATGCTATAAAAGTGGTGCTGTCCTTCAAATGGTCATTAAAGATCCCTGGGCATCCTTCATAAATAGTAAGGTGTATCCTGATGTCCTGGCTCAATTGCCCACCATGGCCTAGTCATTCTGGCCCCCTAATCATCCTCTGTCTCTGGTTGGTTAACTCTCTCACCACTTCACCACCTAACAGCTAACGTGTGGTGGGTGTATGGGTGCAAAAATGGCTGCTGTCGCATCATCCAGGTGGGTAATGCACATTAGTGGTGGCAGAAGTGGCTCCCCACTCACTCTGAAAAGCGCTTTGAGTAGTGAGAATAGTGCTATATAAAAGGAAAGAATTATTATTACTAGCTGTGTATGCCCATGCTGTAAAAAGCCCAGGGTACAAGAAACTATTGAATTCGTCAGGAAAAAAATTGAAATGTAGAGATATCAGGTCATTGAAAGGAACTTAAACAGAACTTTTATATATGCGAGCCACTGTTCTGCAAAGACGAGTGTCCATGGAGAAAAAGAGCTGAAAATCTCCTATTGACCTTTAAGGATTTTGACACTCTTGAGATCCTCCTGCTGTGAAACATTCTGACCTGTCATTGTTTGCCCACGTCTTAAACAACTATTACCATACACTGATCATTTCTGTATTATCTATATCTATTATTTATTTTTTATATTACATATCTATTGACTACATTTATGTATCCAGATTGCAAATACTATACATTGCATCAATGTTCGTATTGTGAACTGCACATCAATATTGCTGCGACTTCTTTGTCTTGTCTTTGCACAATGTCTTGTCTTATTTGTGTTTTAATTTTAAATTTACATTTTAATTTTAATTCTATTTTCAATTTATTATTTGCATGTCATGTTGTTACACTGTGGACCCTGAGCTTCACAATTTCGTCTATCTGTATACTTGTATATGGTTGAGATGACAATAAAGTTCACTTTGACTACTTTTAGTGTCTCTCTCCTAGGAGGTTGCGTTTTGCCAATGTGCTCGCCTCACTTGTGTATTAGCGGCTAAGCGACTTTGTCTTTCTTCCGATGTTTCATTTTTATGATGTGCTTGCATCACTTGTGTATTAGCGGCTAAGCGACTTTGTCTTTCTTCAGAGGTTTCGTTTCGCTGACGTGCTCGCCTCACTTATGTAGTAGCGGCTAAGCGATTTTGTCTTTCTTCTGAGGTTTCATTTTTACGACATGCTTGCATCGCTTGTGCATCAGTGGCTAAGCGACTTTGTCTTTCTTCGGAGGTTTTGTTTCGCTGACGTGCTCGCCTCACTTATGTAGTAGCGGCTAAGCGACTTTGTCTTTCTTCTGAGGTTTCATTTTTATGACGTGCTTGCATCACTTGTGTATTAGCAACTAAGCGACTTTGTCTTTCTTCGGAGGATTCGTTTCGCTGACGTGCTCGCCTCACTTATGTAGTAGCGGCTAAGCGATTTTGTCTTTCTTCTGAGGTTTCATTTTTACGACGTGCTTGCATCGCTTGTGCATCAGTGGCTAAGCGACTTTGTCTTTCTTCGGAGGTTTTGTTTTGCTGACATGCTCGCATCACTTGTGTATTAGCGGCTAAGTGACTTTGTCTTTCTTCGGTGGTTTCGTTTTGCTGACGTGTTGGTCTCACTTGAGTATTAGCAGCTAAGTGACTTTGTCTTTCTTCTGATGTTTCATTTTTACGACATGCTTGCATCACTTGTGTATTAGCGGCTAAGCGATTTTGTCTTTCTTCGGAGGTTTTGTTTTGCCGATGTGCTCACCTCACTTGTGTATTAGCAGCTAAGTGACTTTGCCTTTCTTCGGAGGTTTCATTTTTACAACGTGCTCACATCACTTGTGCATCAGTGGCTAAGCGACTTTGTCTTTCTTTGGAGGTTTCGTTTTGCTGATGTGCTCACCTCACTTGTGTATTAGCAGCTAAGCGACTTTGTCTTTCTTTGGAGATTCCGCTTTGCCGATGTGCTCGCATCGCTTGTGTATTAGCAGCTAAGCGACTTTGTCTTTCTTCGGAGGTTTCGTTTTGCTGATGTGCTCACCTCACTTGTGTATTAGCAGCTAAGCGACTTTGTCTTTCTTTGGAGGTTTTGTTTTGCCGACGTACTCGCATCGCTTGTGTATTAGCGGCTAGGCAATTTTGTCTTTCTTCTGAGGTTTCATTTTTATGACGTGCTTACATCGCCTGTGCATCAGTGGCTAAGTAACTTTGTCTTTCTTTTGAGGTTTCATTTTTTACGACGTGCTTGCAATCGCTTGTGCATTAGTGACTAACCGACTTTGTCTTTCTTCGGAGGCTTCGTTTTGCCAACGTGCTCGCCTCCCTTGAGTATCTTTGGAGGTGGAGCCCCGACCCCAACTCTACCTCTCACTTCCGAGCCGGACAGACACACACACACACACACACACTTCCACGCATAGATGTTTATATACAAGATTATCTTTATTAAAACATCAGCCCAGTAAGGTCACCCTGAGGAATGGTTCAGCCTATTCTGGTCAAAAGACTCCATAATTTAATAAAAAAACGAGGACAGAAAATCAAAACTGCAGTTCACTATAGAAGAACACAAGAAGAAGGACTTCTACCTGCAAGATGAACTTTGGTGTTTCCTTTAAAAAGTCTTGGATCAGGAACGCCTACTCTGTCAACAAGTGTTTGGAGTTATATGGCAGTGCAAATCAATCATAAATGTACTAGCAAATAAAAAAACTTATACATTGCAATCATTTCAAGGCAATTGCTTTCTGGTTATTCACAAGATGACTGCATATGTTTGAAAAATTATTTCTATTGCCAATAGTATATGAGAATCTCTCCAAAAGAATATTTTTATAACAGTATGAACCATTATTTGAATAATTCTGAATATATCCTGGCATGGCACTCAATGAGCTGGAAAAGCACTGTTAGCCCTGGCCCGCTGTTTCCTTGGAATACAAGGCTAACATTTGCTTTGTGCTGACGGAGCAGGCAGGTGACACATTCTGAATAGAAACACAAGGCTGTTCGTTCAGAGGAGCTCCGATGGAGGATCTTCATCCTTGGTGCCGAGTCTCAATGGAAAGTAAGCCGAGTAGAAAGTAATGCAATTATATTTTGTTACCATTGTAGAACTCTGGAAGCCAGGCTTGAAAATTCTAAACATCCTACAAGTGTTATGGTTTCAAAATTCAGCAAATAAAGAGCTCCAATCATCTACTAATAAACAAATATTATACACAATATATCAGTAGTACTAGGGTGTTGTACCGTGTTAGCCATTATGAATGTAGTGAGACGTCAAGCAAAATGACACGTTTTATTGGCTAACTAGAAAGATTACATTATGGAAGCTTTCGAGGCAACTCAGGCCGCTTCTTCTTCTTCTTCTTCGATTACATCTTGCCTTTTCAAGTTGCCTCGAAAGCTTGTATAATGTAATCTTTCTAGTTAGCCAATAAAACGTGTCATTTTGCTTGACTTCTCACTACGCAATACATCAGACATTGATAGCTAATATCACGTAAAGTGGATTCAGGATGTATTGAGACCCCTTCACTTTCTGCACACTGTATTGAATTACAGATTTCTTTTTAAATGGATACATTTGCCATTTCTGCCCACCAATCTACACTCAACGCTCCATAATGGCAAAGTGAAAACATGTTTACCGAATGGTTTGTAAATTTTATATATTTAATACTTGGAGGCTAAAGTTCCCTACTTGAAGTAATGGTTGCTTCTCTGTCTTCAGACGTGGCACAGTGCCTGGCTTAACAGAGTGGACCTCGGTGCTCTGGTCAAACAAAGAGAAGCGATTGCCAGCTTTCATCTTTCATCTCCCAAGCTCGTCTGCTTTTTAGCTTCAGAGAGAAATTTCACAGGGTGGTCATTTTGGAGAGTTTCCTCAGAATTCTCCTGAGAGACCACTGAGTGTGATCCAGAGAGATGGACGTAGCCAGTCCTTGACTGAAGCTTCAAACTCTCGTGATTGGCACTTCCAGTTACAAAATCAGGGCCTGCTCATAGGTGAGTTATTCTGTCCATCACAGTCGTCATTGTCATTGTGCTTTTTCTGGCCCCGGGACTGGAAGTGGACGGAGTCAGTTGCCCTCACTGGGGTTGGCTTCACAGTAAGTGTGGAGGGAAAAAAGAAGAGAACGCAGTTAACTACAGCGCCCCCTCTCGATCCGGAGTGGAACTACATACCAGGGTAGGCGACCCTCTGACACGCACACGTGACACATTTTCCAACTCACGGAACTTGAACCCACGTTTGATTCCAGGATGTGGTGTCATTTCTGGGAAAGTAGGTTCAGGTTCAAGAGAGTCTTGGGGAGATGACACAGAAAGGAGCCTTCAAAGAAACAATAACAATAAATGTTTTAATTTATAACGTGTTAACACCCCTGGCATTTGCAAGGAATGAAAAAGGCGGCATGAACAGTAAATACCATCTGTACAAATAAACTGACAATGGGTCCAAAGATTTCATCCCGATACCTACTGGCAGTCAAGGTGCCGTTGTCTAGCCAGTAGAGGTCTGTGCGTCTCCCCATGGATATGCCTCCCCAGATATACCATCACTGACCCACCACCAAAGCGGTCATGCTGAACGATGTCACAGACAACATAACGTTCTCCACGGCTTCTCCAGATCCTTTCACGTCTGTCACATGTGCTCTCATCTGTGAAAAGCACAGGGTGTCAATTCTGGTATTCGATGGCAAATGCCAATCGAGCTCCACGGTGCCCACTAGAGGACATTGTCAGGCCCTCAGGCCACCCTCATGAAGTCTGTTTCTGATTGTTTGGTCAGAGCTTTCACACCCGTGGCCTGCTGGAGGTCATTTTGTAGGCTCTGCCAGTGCTCATCCTGATCCTCCTTGCCCAAAGAAGCAGATACCAGTGGGTCCTGCTGATGAGTTAAGGATCTTCTACAGCAGTTTATTTATATTCAAAAGCATAACTATAAAGCAGATGCATAACAAATGTTAGAACTCTGCAGTTTATTGAACTGAAAATATGTGTTTAAACCTACGAACAATTAAAAAATAACAGGGCATAGTAGCAGCTGTTACTTTATGAAAGTAACATGTTCAATGATTTGTGTTTATCTTATGTATAAAACAAATGTCTTCTTCACTGGCTACATATAAGACGAAAAAAGGTGAATTTTCTCAGTCGTTACAAGTTACGTGTGACACCCTGTTGGCTCTTGTATTACAAATAATAATTTACATCCCTGGTCTGCTTCACCCTCTTAATTTTTAATGCTAAAAACACATTAAAAAAGTATGAACTGATTTGTTAAAAAATAAATAAATAAATTGACTTATTTTCTACCTTGGTCTCACCATATTATTTAACACATACAGGAAATAAATTATTATTCATAAATTATTGATACAGTTCCTTGAGTTAGAAAGATTCCAGATTATTTTTTCTCCCCACAGAATATTATGTGTTTATAGAAATGTAAAATTAATTACTATTTAGAAAAGGTTGCCATGCTATTAAGGGATTGAAATGATTAGTGGGGGAAAAAAATGATGTACTTGCTTTAATATTACATGGGACACGCACCATTAAATTAGACAGACGTGAGCGGTTTTGTACAAATATTAAATCTGCAACAGTTAATGTAGTGTGGATAACATTTGTAAAGCAGTTGTTAAAATCTGCTGCTTATCTGTTATTATTTTGCAGAGTACCCATTCGGGGTTTAAAATATGCACAGCTAAATAAGAAATGCTCAGTTTTGCAATTTTTAATTCAGAATATTATCTTTGTTGTGACTAGATGCAAAATGCTATGTTATTCACCATCTGTGACAAAGAACGATGGAAGCTTACTGCAATATAATATTAATCTCTTCTTGTAAACCTAATCCATTTCTTGTAAAATAAATAAATAATGGAAATTTCTCAAGAATTTTACCAATCTCCATTTCGTTATACAATGCATCCTGAATTGTTTAAATTAAGAAAACAAAAACGGCGAGCACAATCTGACCAACTTTCATTTTTAAATAACTGAATGCTTAACTCCTGCGGTGGGCTGGCGCCCTGCCCAGGGTTTGTTACTGCCTTGAGCCCTGTGTTGGCTGGGATTGGCTCCAGCAGACCCCCGTGACCCTGTAGTTAGGATATAGCGGGTTGGATAATGGATGGATGGATGGATGAATGCTTAACTCACTGTATCTCTCTGTGCTTTTGTAATTATTTTCAGTAACCTTTTTTAATTTATATCAGGCCTTTTTACATCAAAATGTATAAAACTAAAATATACTGCACAAGGCATGGCCAGAAAATTTTGTTATTTTCCTGATACGACATCTCAGAGACATGCAGGTGGATGAGACTGTGGTGTTCTGGGTGATGGACTATCTAACGGGAAGACCGCAGTTTGTAAGCCTCAAGGATTGTGTGAGCACCACAAGGAACAGGCCTGTCTGCTCTTCTCTTCACTCTCCACTCCTCCGACCATAAATACAACAGCAGGTCAGGTCACTGGCAGAAATTCTCAGCATAACCAAGGAATTGGTGGTTGACATTCTTTGCACCAACAAGCCTCGATGTCCAGTTACTTTTCAAGGAGTGGTGGTAGAGGCAGTCCACTACTACAAGTACTTGAGGGTCCACATTAATGATTGGTTGGACTGGTCTCGGACCACAGAGGAACTAGAGAAGAAAGGGCAGAGCAGACTCTCTTTCCTTAGTAGAATTCATTCCATTAAGGACTTCAGGACTGTGTGAGCACCATGAGGAACAGGCCTGACTGCTTTAGTATTCACTCTGTACACCTCAGACTAGACATACAGCAGCAGGTCAGGTCACCAGCAGAAATTCTCTTAACATCAGCATAACCAAGGAATTGGTGGTTGACGTTCTTTGCACCAACGAGCCTCTATGTCCAGTTACTTTTCAAGGAGTGGTGGTAGAGGCAGTCCACTACTACAAGTACTTGGGGGTCCACATTAATGATTGGTTGGACTGGTCTCGGACCACAGAGGAACTAGAGAAGAAAGGGCAGAGCAGACTCTCTTTCCTTAGTAGAATTCATTCCATTAAAGACTCCAGGACTGTGTGAGCACCACGAGGAACAGGCCTGTCTGCTTTAGTATTCACTCTGTACACCTCAGACTAGACATACAACAGCAGGTCAGGTCACCAGCAGAAATTCTCTGTCTGATTCTGCACTTATGGCTTGTATTGCTAAGGGAGATGAAACAGAGGAGAGGAGGCAGGTGGAGAACTTTGAGAATTGTCTGTAACTCAACATCAGCAAACTAGGGAACTGGTGATTGACTTTGTTTGCATCAACAAGCCTCTAAGTCCGGTCACTATTCAAGGAGTGGATGTAGAGGTGGTGCACTCCTAAAAGTACCTGGGGGGTCCACATCAAAGACAGGCTAGTGTTGAACACAGAGGAACTGTGTGAGCACCATGAGGAACAGGCCTGTCTGCCTTTGTCTTCACTCGGTACACCTTGGACCATAAATATAAAACCAAGACCTGCATAAATTCTCAGATGATTCTGCAGTTATGGTGTGTATTGATAAGGGGGTTGAGACAGAGGAAAGGAGGCAGGTAGAGAACTTTCTTTGTGCAAAGAAAATTGTCTGCACCTTAAAACCAAAACCAAGGAACTGGGGGTTGACTTTCTTTGTATCAACGAGCCTCTATGTCTGGTCACTATTCAGGGAATGGAGGTAGAAGTGGTGTGCTCCTAAAAGTTACCTGGGGGTTCCACATCAATGGCAGGTTGGTGTTGAACACAGAGGAACTGTGTGAGTAACACTGGAGCACCATGAGGGACAAGCCTGTCTGCCTTTCTCTTCACTCAGTACACCTTTCACCATAAATATGACACCAGGACTTGCAGAAATTTTCAGATGGTTCTGCACCTATGGGGTGTGCTGATAAAGGGAATGAGACAGAGGAGAGGAGTCAGGGGGGAGAAGTTTGAGAATTGTCTGCAACTCAAAAGCAGCAAAACCAAGGAACTGGTTATTGACTTTTGCCACACCAACGAACCTCTATGTATGTCTGGTCAACTATTCAAGTAGTGGATGTAGAGGTGGTCCACTCCCACAAGTACCTCTGGGTCCACATTAATGATAGATTTGACTGGTCTCAGAATACAGAGGAACTATAGAAGAAAGGACAGAGTAGGCTCTCCTTCCTTAAGAGACAGCGTTCCTTTAATGTCAGAATTGATGTCCTCCACAGCTTCTATAACTTCATGATGATCTGTGCGAATTTCTCTGTTGGGCTGATGACATACTGTAGATAGATAAACAGATAGATAGATCTTTATTTGTCCCCCAGGCTAGATTTGGGTTTTAGTAGAAGCTTTTTAAATAAATAAAAACTATACATAAATAGGTAGATAAATAAATAGATATACACACACTTTTGTCTGAACAAAGAAGAAAATTAAAAAGAAAGAAAACTTCTGACTTGGCAGTCCCAGTCCCAGTGAGGTGCTCATTATGCAGGTGTTGGTATAAAGGAGCCCCCCGTTGCAATTCTTGACACACTTCTGCTGAGTAATTCATTGGCTGAATGGCCTCAGTGTCATGGAGAGGATGTGTAGCTTTGCTCATAATAGCACTCAGTTTTGTTTTAGTTCTCCACTACAACCTCCAGCAGGACCAGAGAGCGTCCCATAACTGATCCTGCCCTTTTAATTAGTTTGTTGGTTTGGTGGGCCACTCTTGAAGTGATGTTACCTGCCGAGCACACCACACCACAGAAAATCTCACTGGCCATCCCAGAGTTGTAGAAGATGTGAAGGACGTGACTTTCCACATTAAAGGTGCGCAGTCTCCTAATGAAAAAGAGCCCGCTCTGCCCTTTCTATTCTATTACATCGCTATTATAACACAACAAATCGCTTTCTTTTTCACGTGCCTTACACCCTGATAGCCCATATTCAGCTCTCCTGCTGCGGTAAATGCTGTCCAAGAGCCGGCGTCCATCAATACCTGCAGTTCACTGGGGTTGTGCAAACTTGGGGGTGACGGTGTGCGTGTGGCGAGCCACAGATGGGTTATCTCAGGGATAATGTAAGGTTACAATGGACGGGATCAGCCAGTCTAGTGGTAGAAGAAACAAAGAAAAAACAAAAAAAGATGTTTTTTCGTACATCTTTGTTCATTTTCGTGACCCAGGGTAGCCCATAAAGAAGTTCATCGATGCAGATAACTACCTACATCATAATTAAAGCGGAGGCTCTGGAACTGTCTGGAAGCAATAATAACCAATGTGACATCAGGAGTATTACATTTGTTAATTCTGATAAATAAATCAAGATCATTCTAATAAGAGCTAAAAAAAAGACAGAGATGAAAGAATTTGCCCAAGTGAAGTGGCATCCTTTGCTAATACGGCTGTGTTTTTCTAGCAGATTCTGTGCATGCTGACACTGCAGTCAGGCTTCAGCGTTTAACAGCAGGCACACAATGGCACTTTATGAATGTTGATATATGAAATCCCACATGTTTTACAAGCAGAATTTAAGTGATGGCTGTTTCAGTTTTGTTTTTTCCATTATAAGCCATTCAAGTCATAATTAATAATGTAATACACACTATGTGTACAAAGCAGCCAAGGACCTTTGGACCAGTTAATGTGAATCCCGATATTCGGATGTTTATTTAGCGCACGTAATTTGCAGTCTGTGCGGAGTGAGTCATCCATCTGCTTGTCACATGGCAAGCAATCCTCTGAAGGGTGACCTATTCCTTCTTCGGATAAACATCCAGTAGGGGGTAAAAGGCAACTATCTAAATTTTTTAAGGAAAGAAGGACATGTTTGTAGGATGCTGTCTAGTTTAAGGGTCAACGCTGTCAAGAAATGCATTCCCCCCCCATCCACCCCATCTCGCTCTATGTAAATTGGGTGATATCTTTCCAGTCACATTCACATTGTTGAGAAATTGAATGAAGCCAAATTTAATGAGATTGCAAGTATCACATAATAAGATGAAGAATGGGAGGAAAGGGAAAAGAAAAAAAAAATGTTGTCAGCAGGACCTGTCAGTTTATTTTTAACCCTTACCGATCCGTTATTCTTATTAAACCAATCATACATCACCTGCTCGACGTCATCCACCAATGAACAGTCACGCCTTCTATGTATTTAAAAAAAAAAATTTGGTTAATATATTAATAAGTTAATTTGTAAGCTAATCACCCACCCTGTCATCCAGGTTTCAATTAAGTCACCCGTTCTCCACTAATTTGTCCTCACAGGTGGCGCAGTGGTAGTGCTGCTGCTTTGCAGTAAGGAGACTGTGGAGGATTGTGGGTTCGCTTCCCGGTTCCTGTGTGGATAGCGCTTTGTGTACTGAGAAAAGCGCTATATAAATGTAATGAATTATTATTATTAATTTCAATTCGCGGTATACTGTATCTGTTATTTTTTTATATTTCAAAACGAAGTGGATGTCAATATTGAAAAATTCATTTGCATTACGTTAACTTGGCGACTGTTGACAATAAACGCACCTCGTATCAGTCAGTCAGTAAGTAATCACACTCTGGAAAAATAATAAAACCTCCACAACCTCAACATTTCATTGTGAATGGTTGATTAATCATGCGGTGGGTTGGCACCCTGCCCGGGATTGGTTCCTGCCTTGTGCCCTGTGTTGGCTGGGATTGGCTCCAGCAGACCCCCATGACCCTGTGTTTGGATTCAGCGGGTTGGAAAATGGATGGATGGATGGTTGATTAATCACTTGCAATTCCATTATATTTTTACTTTAATTTATCTAATGTGATGCATGCTGTTGTTCGGACTTCAAAATAAAAGCCAGGGAAATTTTACGAGGCAAGGACCAGGAGAAGAGACAAGGTAAAAAAAAACAAAAAATAGCAAAGGTTAACACCAGAGATCAAACCACAAAACCAGAAATGTTAATCCAAAATCAAAGTCCAAGAACAAAAGTCTTATCCTAAATTTATACATTAAAAAAATCAATAAATAAAATCTGATGAACTAGAACTGCATGTGGTAACCTTTATTGAGCAGCATTAATGATAACATCACACCATCCCAAAGCATTGTGGGATGTTTTTACTAACCCTCAAAAGTGGTGTCGTCATAAATAATGTTAAAAAATGATAAACATTCAAGTGCCTGTCTCAAGTAAAGGAGAGATCAAAGTCTACTCGACTCCTAGTGAATGAAACCAAATCGAACCGAAAGGACTACGAGGGAATCAAATCCACATCTTTAAAGTTCTGGAAACCATTCATTAAGCTGCTCAAGCCATTTTCTTTAGTTTACGTAACTAGTGGAAATTATGAGGAAGTACATTCAAGACAGAATCACGAGGGTCTTGAGATTGTGGAGCAATTTGCCAAGCCACGTAGCTGAAGGTATAACATCGAAAACTTCCAAAAAAATACTTGAATGAGTTCAGCCTTTTGTCATTTTCAAATCTACTTATTTTGATGGTGTTGTGGTGTGAAAGTTTGCATACAAGTTGGTAAATATTTTGTACAGTATGTCTTTATTTGTAACTTAGAAAACGCAATGTAATATTAGTGTTATATTGTTGATAGGAGCAGCAATGGTTTGATGTTTAAGAACCCTCCCCTTTAGGACTGAGTCTTTGTAACATTAGAACATTAGAACAATCTGGATGAGAACAGGCCATTCAGTCCAACAAAGCTCACCAGTCATATCCGTCCAAAATAACATCAAGTTTTGAAGGTCCCTAAAGTCTTACTGTCTACCACACTACTTGGTAGCTTATTCCAAGTGTCAATTGTTCTTTGTGTAAAGAAAACTTCATAATGTTTGTGCAAAATTTACCCGTAGCAAGTTTCCAACTGTGTCCCCGTGGTCTTGATGAACTCATTTTAAAATAACAGTCTTGATTTTAATTTTAAACACTTCAGTCAGGTCTCCTCTTATTCTTCTTTTGCTTAAACTGTATAGGCTCAGCTCTTTTCATCTTTCCTCATAACTCGTCCCCTGTAGTCCTGAATCAGCCTCATCGCTTTTCTCTGGACCTTTTCTAGTGCTGTTATGTCCTTTTTGTAGCCCGGAGACCAAAACTGCACCCAGTACTCCAGATGAGGCCTCACCAGTGTGTTAGAAAGCTTGAGCAGAACCTCCTGTGACTTGTACTCCACACATCAAGGCGCTATATAACCTGACATTCTGTTTGCCTTCTTAATGGCTTCTGAACACTGTCTGGAAGTTGATAGCTTACTGTCCACTGCGACTTCTAAATCCTTCTCATAAGGTGGAATCTCGATTTTCCGACCCTCCCATTGTGTATTCATACCTAACATGTTTACTTCCTATGTGTAATTCTTTACATTTACTGACATTAAATTTCATCTGTCACAAATCTGCCCAAGCCTGTCTGCTGTCCAAGTCCTTCTGTGATGATATAACAGATTCCAAATTATCTGCTAATCCACCTATCTTGGTATCATCTGCAAAGTTAACCAGCTTGTTACTTATATTCCTATCTAAATCATTTATAGATATTAAAAATAGCACTGGCCCCTTCTGGTCACCACTCTTAACATCTGCCAATTCTGATGAGGTTCCTCGCACCATCACCCTGTGCTTCCTGTGTCTGAGCCAATTCTGCACTCATCTACACTCCATCCCCTGAACTGCCACTTCTTTTACTTTGATGCCCTACCTCTCATTACGACAGGGTCGGCCTAAAACCAGTTTGGTTCTTTGCAGGACTCTCTCAATCAACCCCTACAGAAAAGCCAGACTATCTAGCTGGTTTAAGGGGCAGGTGTGAAAGGTACTGTGTGCCCCCATTAGTTTGACGTATGACTGTTTGGGATTGGTTTGAATCAGGGTCCATTCTGTAGCATGATGCCCTATTGGTGTAAGGATTTGGACAAAGAATGTATAAATTCAGTTGCTGTACCCCTCCCTATCTCTCTCTCTCTCACACCATTACTAAGAAAAGAAGACCACACTGAGAAGCACAACTTGGCAGCCATACTGAGACAGGCATGTGGCCCGTCCTGAAGAAAGCCATAAAATGATGACTTACAGACATTGAAAGTAACTGCAAGTCTGTGTGCCACCTGAGACTACACATCAGCATTTATCAGGTGGTATGGCTGCCAGTATTCACTTGTATTTTGCTTATCGTTATTATTTTATGAATATTATCAATAATACATTATTTAAAGTTGTAACTTAACTCCTGCTTGTCTTTTACTCTGTGTAATTGTCTGAGGTTATAGATGTAGAAGGTAAGGTGGGGAGACGTTATAAAGTTCAATACTTGATAAACAGTGCTAAGTCTATGGGGTTTGAGGAATTCTGACAAAGGCTACACTTTAAAGAATACAAAAGGAGAAAGCAGAGTAATAGAAAACTCTACCAAGACAAAACAGATGGAATCCAACTGTAAAGTGTTTTATACTCAATTCTATAGCTAGTGAACAAAGGGGTTTGCCTGAAAAATGTTTTTAATGATCGTTCAACTCTCTTGTGAGTTGTTATTAAAATTAAGAAATTATAGCGTTTGACACATCAATGCATACATTTGGCTGATGGCTGTATTTTTAATCCTCCTGTGTATAGGACTTAGGCTTAGTCGTATTACTACAATACTTTAAAGCAGTGGTCCTTCTTTCTTGTCAAATAATATTTAGGTTGGATTGTTTATTTATTTATTTTTTTTCCCCCTTGACATTTGTCTGTCAGCAGCATGCCTCCCGACTGTGCTTTCAAATGCAGTCACCTTTGCAGTAAGTCAGTGCTCCTCAAGCTCGCTAGACAGGATGTGTCATTATTTGAGAGCAGATCAGGACAAACCAACACAAGGAAAGAGGTGAGATGAATACTAAAATAGTAAAAAAAAAAAAAAAAAAGTCATTGTTTATTCAAAGTCCATGATCCAGAAGAATACTTGAGAAAATGGAGAGAAGGTCAGATAAAGTTTCCGAAAAGCACATAACAAAAATCGGAATCCAAAAAACAGGTCAAAGCACGATGATGGAAACTGGTGAAACACTAGCATGCAAGGGAGCTCAACATGGCGGGTGTTGCAAGGGCACAAGCTACACGATGCCACGCACTGGGCTCTCTCATTTGACCCTCCGAGCATGTGACTAGAGTAGCCGAGCAGTGGGTGGGCACAAGGACTGGCTAAAGGTTAAACCCCAGCTCACTCCTGACATTGCCCTCTTTTCTGTTGTGATTAACCTTTTAAATTAATTTTCCTTAAGATTAAAAAAGTGTCTTTATCTCTACATCCACTCCTTATACACCTTAAAGTAGCTGAAATTGGAAAACCTCACTAGCAATCACTTGCGATTCTCTCTTCTATTCTGAAATTTTGTTACCCAGCGAATCCATTTTAGATGTTTGCGTTTTGGAGCCTTAATTTAGGGTTAGTCACAGATTATAAATATTACTATTTTTGTACAAATTGCTAAGAAGTAAAGATGCGTTATGCACAGCTAATCAGCAGCTCTAGTCAGGGTATGCCGGACTGAAGTCCTGAGTCTTTCGGCTTGGATTTTAAAGCTGAGACTGAAGAGGACTCTCTTATACCATATAAGAAGGCAGATTAGAGAAGCGACTTTTTTTGCATGCTTGTATAGTTAACGCACCTAAACTTACCTAAAG